>NW_010973368.1:745063-793013 GCF_000737465.1 Haliaeetus leucocephalus
GCGGCAGGGCGGCAGGGCACGGCACGGGAGTTACACGCGTTTCAGCTGGGACCCGGCACGCTGCACCCCCAAAAAAGGCAAAGTCCACGCTGGTCATTTTCTTCCCCTTCAAGTCGCGGATCCTGCCTGGATTGCAGCAGCCCGTGTTGCCGACGCTGCTTGAGCTGCAGACTCCAGGCCCCGACACACACAAGAGCGGGTCACGTATCCCACGTTTGTTCTCCTTGAATCCAGCAGTACCTACCCCCCAGTGCACAGCACTAAGCACGGGTCTCCTCCGCTGGAGTTATTCCCTGACAGCTCCGTCGAGAGCCAAGCAATACTTATACATCAGATAAATTCACGTGCGGTGAGATACAGATTGTCAAAGGACTTCATTTGATTTAGGCACACACTTCACATTAAAGTGTGGTTATAATTAATAAGATGCAATTCTGAATCTTATTAATCCCTTAATGCTTATCTGAAAAATCAGTCAGGCATGGTAAGCTAAGAGCAGCTACAATAATCAGCAAGGGATACAAGATTAATTCAACTGCAAAATGTCAATGTTATGAAATTTGGATACATTAGGAAACATTATTGCTGCATTGTTGTACTGTTCACACATTTTTGTCATGTAAAAGCCAAGATGTGCCAAAATCCCTTGATTTTTCTTGGATTTTTCCCCCTCTTTCTTGTTTACATGTACATGCATACACACGGTCCTGTGCCAGAATCAAGTATTTGAAGACCCTGAACATCTAGCCTTTTTACCAAGTGTAATGCCACCACGTTGACAAGTCGAGGGCTGACAGGGATATCTTCTGGCTGTAGCTGAAGTTGGTCATTACAGCTCCATTCTTCTCCTTTCGAGAGTTTGGCATTATGAGTTAGGCAGATCTGCATCAGAAAAAGCCACCTCAGAGAGTTAGAGATGTGTCTTAGAAAGCTAAGTCCCCAGCCCCACTTGCAGAGTGATGTTCACAGAGTTGTAAATACTTCTATTCCACAAGCATCAAAAAGTTATGTCTTCCTCAGGAGGGCATCCACTGCCCTTTGTTGGCAAATCAGTTTTTTTGACGGACGGTGTGCTTCTTACCTTGAAGCATGATGTGGTTTTCACACCTAGCATTTGCGTTAGCAGTCAGATGCATTACTTTTCCACGTGAAGGTAAAACACCAGGAGAAACAAGCCCCAAGAACAGTGATTTAATTTATTTTTATTTACTGGTGCTATTTTACTCCATGTTTGTCCCTGACTTTTGTGGGAAGCGTGGTGATGATGAAGGTGTGCGATAGAGATTGTGATTGCTTAGGTTAGAAACTCTTTCCCCATGCATACAGGTTGCACCCAGCAATAGTCTCCGTATCATTATACTGGAACGAGTTTGTAACCTAAGCAGTCACAATCTCTATCACACGCTTTCATCATCACCAAGGAAGGGCAAATTCCTGCCTAGCCCACAGGCGCTCTGCCAGAGCTTTCTCATTCCCCTTAGGGGTACCAAAGCTGAGTGGAGAGATGCTGGGCTGCAATTGCAGTAACTCCCGAGCTAAGCCATGAACTTGCCAATAAAGAGGCAAAGCAGTCCTCAAAGTATACTCTCCTGCACAAGGACCACCCAGAGGAATAGTGAACCGCAGCAGGACCAGACATTGAACCTTCCCCAGCACTTCTTTCTACCAATCCACAGCTCCCCAAACAAAGCGATCACGTAGCACGTACAATAGAAGACTGTTGCAGAGGTCACAAATAAAGGCATGAAGGTGTGAAATAAGGCAATTTGCAATGTCACCCGCACCTTTGGACATGCACAAAGTTTGTTTACTGTGCTGTGTATCACAGGCATGAAAGGCGTCACCACACTTTAATTAAAAATCCTACATCATTCAATTATGTATGAGCTATCCCTCTGCCATGTAAAGCTCTGTTTTTCCTTACGCTGTAGAAACTTTTATTTTCCCTTCTAAAATTAATTCTATAATTTCTTATTTCCCATTACAGAATCTCATATTCAAGACTTTTGAGTCCTGCATATCTGTTGCTTACACCTGCCTCCATGGTACATATTAACAGAGTTCAGTAGACTAAAAGAGGAGATTATCACGCTGGCAGAATGATTTTAAGATTTGTTTCAGTGGACGAGAATAATTTGTAAGTGTCAGTAAAGCCTGGATAGCTTGTTACACACCAATGCTTTTTTTTTGACAGCAGAGTTTACAGATGAACCGCTTCACACTTTTTTAGAGCAGAGAGTTTTAAACATTTTGAGCCTTGTTTTCGGATTCTTACTTTCGCAGAGGCAGTCCACTTCGGTGCCAAGAGCTGAATTGCAAAGGCCCCAGCAAGAGAAAGGGAAGAGGGGAAGAGTATTCTTTACATCAGTGAGAAACTGAAAAATAGTATTTTTAATACCTTGCAGTGTGATTTGTAGAGCTGATGTCTCACGATCTAGTAAGACAATAATTGAAGCCCTGCCTACAGAAGGAAGTTTTCTGACGACGTTGGTATGGTTATACAGCCCCTTTCGCCAAGGGGCAGGCAGTATTTGTACAGGGATGACACCCAGTGCTAGCACACCTTGCCAGGACTGCTTGAGAGGTGGGTAACCCCACCTGCCCTTCCTACCCCTCTGCCGCAGGTTTCGACCTCTCCTCCACAGGGCTGACACAAGGGAACATCTGGTTTTGCCTCAGCCACTTCAAAAGTGCAGCGTCCAGAGCCTTAAGGCCACTTTCGCTGGGGGCTTAGTTTTACACAGAAGCAGCTGAGGCGTCAGTCAGTACCTGTGCCGTTTCCCCGCCTGCTGTGCAGGTAGCAGCTCCTGGCAGAGCAGCCATGTTTTGGTGTGGTGTCTCCTCTGACTACAACGGTGAGACTTGCCGGAGCTCCTTTGTCAGCACCCTTAATATTATGTCATACTGAAAGCAGGTGTGAAGGCAAAGGTACGTGTCACGGCTTGAGCCGATCTAGCAACTCGTTCAGCGCCTTTTCCCCCACACCCCTCTTTGCACTTGCTTTGGCACACTTTGGACTCCTCCACGGCCAATCCCATTTGCTAAGGTGGCAGAAAAGCAATCCTGAGCAAAACAACAAAGAAAGAGTCATTGTCTGCCAGGTCGGGGAGTTGAATTATCTCAGGTCAGGTCCTGTGAGATGGGAACCATCGGCACTGACCCCTTTGGGCAGGGGTGAACTCTTTGACAGCTCAGCCCTCGCTGGTATCTTTCCTTCACTGCCACAGTCACGTGGCCTGCACTAGGGTTCAGAGTTAGTTAACGTGCCGTAAAACTTCAGGATAGGCTTTGACTCAGCTTAACATCTGCTAAAGATTGCCTTCTTTGTACTAGGCTGTGAACAGGCGTAACTGATGCACCAGTAAGTATCTTCCAAATCCTAGTCTTGGGAAAAACCAAAGCTATAAATGTCATTAGCACTCAAGGAGCTCAGCTAGCATCACTGACAACTGAGTGTTTTCTCAAAGTTTCTCTAAAGCTTTCTAGGTGTAAAAATGGCCCTTTGGGAAGTAAGATTCCCAGCTTCCTGATGGGATTAAGTGCCTGCATCTTGTTCCAGCAGTCCCTGAGATATGCCAAACCTTAAACTTGCAGCTTTTACTGGCCTGTCCTGCATCTCTTCTGGAGGACTGTTTGTGGCATGCTGTCAGCTGTTTGAAGAGCCATGGGTTGTTCAAAACTGTCCTGCTGGGCGTTAGCAAGGGAGCAGAATGCAAGTGGAGCAGTCAAAGTTGCATAGTAAATGCAATTAATGCACGGTCTGACAATAGGGCACTTGGTACTTAATGTTATGGCTATCGACTATCATACTATCAAGAACTTGGAAGGAAGTATGGCTATGAGGAAAAAAAGGCAACTATTGAGACTTTCATTATGCAAACAGAGAAGTTCCATGTTGTAAGAAAGAACCGCAAACAAGGGAAAGCAGTAAACTTTGCTAGTATAATTTTGTAAAACAAAGATTCAATGACTTTTAAAGGAATCTGACTGTACAGACATCCATATATACATTTCCATGTTTTAGAGAGGTCTTACCTTTTTGATTTGGAGTGATAAGTTAAGAACTACATCTAGGGCTAGTAGTTACATTTGAAATTAAATAGAAAATTACCGTAGATAACATTATGATTACCTTAAAACTGATTTCCTCCCCAGAAACCATATCCTTTGCTACCAGGTGTATCTCAGTGCTACTGTGATTAAACAGTAAATCCTGATGACAGAGAAATAAGTCTGCCCTAAATGGTGCATTGTAATAAAATAGAGAATCTGTCCAGGAAAGCAATAATCCACCGATCAGAAGACTGGAGCCATAGCTGAGTTAGCTTCATTGCCAAGGATTTCAAGTCAAAGAGCCCTCAGAAACATAATTTTTGACAGACCAGAAATCAAAGTTCTCAACATTAAAAAGATTTCATTACTGAAAGGAACAGGCTTTGAAATCTTTCCTCTGTCTTGTCTTTCTCAAAGACATTAACTGGTCATTTAACATCAATATAGGTGAAGAAGAAGAAAGCCAGAAATGTTTAAAGTGTTTAAAATATCTTCACTGCTGGTTTGCAGTTGTTGAGTTTTCACATTTCTAGTTCTTCCACAGCTTCCAAGGAAAACAAGAAATAAGTATATGATGTAAACAAAAATCGTCTTTCTCAAAAAAAAAAAAAAAAGTGAAAAAAAAGAAAGAGAATCTTTGGGGATGGACAATTTTAGGGACGAGACTTTCCACTTTTCCATTTCTATTAGTCAATCAATGAGCAGTAGTTTATTATCTGGATTTTATTACTAAAGCCTCCGCTGTGCAATTGTCAGTACAGGCAAACTTCATTTCTGGGAAATCTCTAGCTGGCAATGAAAACTACAGTTGGCTTTCAGCAGTTACTGTTCTGATGAAATGCCAGTAAGATAGTGGAGTTGTCTGGGTTGGTTTGTTGCTGGGTTTTTTCTTTGCTGTTTTGGGGTTTTTTTACTTTGCTGAAACAGAGAACAGTGAAAGACCTTATAAGGGAAGAAAATCAGAATTCTGGTTCTACTTACATCTTTCTGATCGATATGGCTACAAAAACATTGTCTTCAGTACAGGTGAGTGGTGATACTGCTTTCTCTTATTTCACCTCCTTGCCATTTTATTTAGGAAGTCCCTATCTTCTACTGGAAAATTTTTGAGCGGCTCAGTGAGTATACAGTTTAACTCTCATGCCTTATCTCTCAAGAATTATGGTCCTCTACTTTGTCTTTAGAATGCAGTATGATCCAAGTTAAACAAAAAAAAACAAACAGAAAACAAGATTTTCTTAAAACTGCCTAGGTGAGAGGTCAAAATATCTTCCTCTAGATTACATAAGATAATTAAAGCAGTGTATTTCTGCCCTTTCTTTTCTATCCTACAAGTATTGGTGCATTTATATACCTGCAAAGTTGCTTTATACTAGTATATAAACATTTTTTGCATCAGAAAGGGAATCAATCCTATAAAATATAAGGCACATTCATATTGCTGTGATTATATCCATACCAGTAGTTGTACCAAGACAATTATTCTGTCAAAAAAAAATTAACAAATACTGATTATACATGTCATGTATAGCCAGGCCATGAATAATGTGGTACCTCTGCCTACCTAAATGCTTATCTGTATCATAAAGTATTTTTTGGTTATGTTAATGAAAATATGGCATATATTTTGCTGTTGTTTTTTTTTTATTTTATTTTATTAAGAATGGAGTTGACTTTTTTGCATAAAGATCAGAATAAAATATTTTGGATTTGGGTTTCTGTGATACAAAATGAACACAAATGTAAGCTTTTTCTATGTTCTGAGTCTGATGATTAGGAACAGTTGCTCATGGACTTGGACATCTTATTGTATATATAATTACTAGAGCTGTCCTCCTAATCATAGCATGCAGAATTCATCACTTACCATATCTAGTTAAAGTAATTTTTCCTCCTAATGCAGAACCATGAAAGTACTGTTCTCTAAATTCTCTTCTGAATGGCTTGCTAATAAAACTTATACCAAAGATTTGTTTTCCTCTGTTAAATTAATGTTTCTAACAAAATTCATCTATTTTGTAGGATGTTTGCCAGATGTTATTCTGAGCAAATACTGCCTAAGTATTACTTTGGCTGCATAAAAAGTAAAATACATGTTCATATCAAGTCCTAAAATTAATAATTTACACACATAAATAGTTGTAGTGCCAGCCTTAAAACAAAACTGGAGTCAGTTTGTCCTGTACAGTTCCAAACACCCTCATGGCAGGACATATGCTTTGTTAGATTTAAAATATTGCTTGCTTTTTTTTGTAATGAAAGTTTAATTAAGATCTTGACACTCATGCACTTCTGAGGATCTTGTTGGTGGCTACCGCTTGTCCACACATTTGATTTTCTGATAAGCAATTTTTTCTTCTTTTAATTTTTTTCTGCCTCAAGAGCTGATAGCAAGCTATCCAGCCACATAATAGCAACAAATATCAATGTCATTAGGTGATTATCGTAAGTTAAAAGTTAACACCAGAATTCACAGTAGCTATCAATCACACTTGCACACCTTTCAGTTCATGTTGGGCAAATGCTACACTATTCCTCTTAAACTTCAAAGCCCTTGTCCTGGTGTTTGAATAGGGTGGACACAGCTTTACCATCCCTCACACAGGGCTCCCAATCTCTTTGCTGGCCAAATGACATCACTTTTCACAAACCACATGCAGCTCAGCAAAAAAACATTATTGTAATTAAAACCTACTTTTTCAAACATACTTTATGGTTTCCAACTAGCCAGTAGTATCTTTCCCCAGCGAACCTTTCAGAAGGCAATACAGAAAAGAAAATCCAAAACTCCATGTAGTGTGTAGAAAAAGCAGACTCTTTGCGGAAAAAAAGATACTGTTGATATCTTTTCTCATAAGTGTTGAAATTATTTTTTTATTGTGGGTTACAATGTCCTATGGGAAAACTGAAGAAGAATCTGTGTGTTGCAGGTACAATATTGTGACTTAACTGATAGATAAGGGGGTTTAATGGAGAAAGACCTTGTGGAATGACTGTCTTGCCTGATTAGTTATAAAAGCAAAAGGAGTGAAAAACATTATAACGAAATGAGGTCAACATTTATTTAAAATGCTGATTTTTTTTTTGTATTATTTAATTCATATACATTTAAAGCATTAATTTGGTAGACAAACCAATGTTCCTACAACTCCTCTTGTGGCCAAAGCAAGGTTCCAGTTACGCCTAATTCATTGTCACAATGGATTAATTGACCTTAATTCAAGTTTTTCATCATCTGTCCATAGAGGCCAATGTTAAATTCTTTCTTTCACTGTCTGTTTGACTATGAAATGTTAGCATGTCAGGATGCTGATATGTCCAAATAAAACCCCTAGACTTGGTGACCATAATCTGCTTTTGAAGAGGGACATTTTTGTCCCACAACATAAATTTTTTTCCATAAGGGACCTTTCGAGCTGCCTTTCTTGCACAGAAATTGCAGTAATTAGGCTCAGTTCAAAATGTCATTCTTACTAAATAAACAGATCAATCTCACTTTGCAGCTCCTCCATTGCCTTTCTGGGGATTTACGAGTCAGAGGGTAAGTAGCTATGTACTGCCAAAAAGCCAGTGGAGGTTTAATGGCAACCTCAAGGGAGGTCAAGCCTGGAGATCACAGAGCAACACCACTTCTGGGAATGTGGGTGCCCAAACCAGATGGGAGCAGCTAATATCTTCAGTGAAGACTTACCTTGACTTAAGATAATTTGAGCAGATACCAGGTAATTGCCATATACAGAGATTGGAGCAGCTAGGCACACGTTCAAGGCTTTATGACTATGGTAAGTGAGCCTCTACATGATTAATTCTTTAGCAATTTTCAGAGAAAAATATCTATTTTTTTTCTGGGTGTATGGAAGGAATAGAAAAACCCTCTGAGAACACCCATGACTAAGCTTGTCTCCCCATTGTGTGGTGGTGAATGGAAACTTCATCTGGGCTCTTATCTGCACTGCTGTGCTCTAAACGATCTGACGTTGTGACATGAATAAGAAAAAAAACAGCCTTAAAATTGTTCCTTTTCTCTCTTCCCTGAGGAAGAAAAACTTGTTTATGTTTTGCAAACAAAGATTTTAGCAAATGACCGCACCCTCACTTAACTAGGAATTATTACATGATTATGCCTTCTGGCTTGAGGATGGGGAATCACCTGAAGAGATCTGTGCTACATTGAAAGGTTGATTACACTGGGGTTTTTAGGCTTGCTTTAGGTACGAGTCTATCCTGGGGGCCCAGGAGTCTATCCTTAAGGCCATGTTATATACCAGGAGCTACTATGCCTTTTAAATGTAAGAACAAAGTGCCTGATGAAAAGCCCATTGAAATCTTGCATGTGACCTCAGTAAAGTCTCAGGAAAAACATGTATATTTCTTCCGGCAGTTATTGCTTTTCTAGAGGCCAGAATCTCAATAGATTATAATACATTGAACATAGAGTGGATTGATTCATGTTGATTTTTTTCTTGACGTTTCTATTAAAAAAATCCTATGCCTTTTCCATGAAATATAGAAAAGATAAATCGACAGTTTAAAAATCATCTTATAAGTAAAGTGCTGTTTCAGCAACAGGCTGTCTGAGGGTATGTGTATTATTAAATATGTGACCAGGAGTACTTACAGCATCAATGATGAGGATAGGCTGATTTTACAGAGAAAAGTGGATCATCCCATTAATCTGTCTCGTATCAACAACACACATTTTAGTGCAGATGAAAGTAAACTTATGCACTAAGAAGCAAAGAACATAGATAAGATTGGGGTCTCTGTGTGCATGTATATTCAGATGTATAATATCTAAACTACATATTATTTTGTGCTTTGGGATCCACAGTGATTTTCTAAAGGCCTTAAACATCAGGGAAAATAAGTTTGCTCTGCAGGGTCACGGCTGAGAAAGTGGTGCAGTCACAACAGACATGTTGACCTAAGCACAGGAATTACGCCATGAGAATTTACTTTGCTCTAGTTGAGACGTGTGCCCTATGCCCATATCTACCTGGCACTGACACATCCAGCTGATAATTTGGTATCCTCCTTTCTAGTAGTGCAAATCCTTCCAAGTGGGCCACATCAAAGCAGTGGAAATGGTGACTTTCACTGATACAGCTATCTGAATGCAGGTCCCACCTTCAACAGTCAGGTAAGTGTCTGGTAAAGTTTTTCAATGCTGCTGTTCATAATTCAAAGTCCCAATGATATTAAAAGGCTTTTTATACTGTGAGCTGCTAGACTCCCACTTTTTTCCCTGTCAATGAACATGAACTATGTGGTCAGTAAGGTGCAGAGAGGAAGCTATGGATTGTCTTGGATGGAGACACAAAGAAGTAGTACAATGAATTGTCTGAAAGCCCAGCATTGGTTCAGGTCCAGCCCTAACACAGAGATGGAGCCCAAAATCTCACTCAGATGCCTGAACTTTTATTACTCCACAAGAAACAAAACTCAACTAAAAATTTGATACTCACGCTAATCTCTGTCAAATTCCTGAAAAATAACCTTGAATTCAAAGTAATGCTTACTGTACTTAAATTTTAAGTGAGCATCTCTGGCCCCTACCTTCCCAGCTGATGAAAACAGCTATGAGTGAAAATGTGGGGTTCCTTTCCTTCCTCCAGCTCATTCACATGCTTCCAAATCATCTTCCATTTCCTCTCTGGCAAGCTTTTTTTCTGATTCTCCACTACCAAAAAAACAAAACAAAACAAAACAAAACAACAACCAACCAACCAAAAAAAAAACCAAAAACCCAAACCAACCGAAACAGTTTCCTGAAAATGGATCATAAGGTTCCTCAAACTCACTAAAATCCTCTTTTAACGCTGTTCAGTAATTTCCAGAGAGTGGCCTCCTCTATCATCACATAACCCCAAAAGGCACCTTTATTATTGCCAAAGGCATAGGATGAATGCAAGAGGAAAAGACAGTGCTTGGGGATGGCAGCACTTTCACATCAGTGATATAGTACAAGGTAATTTGTTGATCTTTCTAAGGCATGGGATTCAATCCATTAATGAAACATATTTAAACCATATGAAGTGTATTATGCAGTATTTGTGTGACAAAACTAATTTACTGTAATGACATTATATAGAAAAGTAGAGGAGTAAATTATATGATAGGTACACAGAAAACACACTTATTATGTTACATGAATGAATGTGTGGTATGAAATGTGATATACACATATAAGCAACTAAGGGAAAAAACACCTAAGATAGCTTACAGAAATTAAATTACATTATTTCCCAGCTAATTTATGTGGTTTTGAACTAGAAGAGGATTTTTTTTTCTGCTACGAACTCAGTCACAGATCCGTAAACTTGCCTTGTGTATGTATCAGAAACCCACCTTTTTTGTTCAGACACAGACTTGAGCAGTGGATTGTACCATGCAGATTTTGGGTTATGCTCTGCCTATCTTGCCATGTGTTAGAAGAAGACTTATAAAGGCAGTATTTATTTAGGGCATGGGAAGCAGCAGCAACATCTACACTGTAATGTTAGGGTGCTCTAAGGAGCTTGCCATGGCCACTGAGGGTCTTGTCTGATCTCCCAGTGCAGACACATGGTGATGAGCCACCACTGGAGAGGCAGAGGAGGGGAGGGAGCCAGAAAGGTCACTTGGCAGAAGCCTATAAAAACTCACTGGAGGTAGCCACACTGAGTCTTTGGCTTATAGCCATAGAAACCTGTTAGCATTCATGTATTTAAAAGCAGTATTTTACAGGATACTTAACACTTTGCCAGCACAGCACAGAGGAAGAAACTGTATGTGGCAAGAAAGGAAAACGCTCCTCTTATTATTCCACCAGCCCTTCTCAGAACACTGTAAAAGATACCGGCTGCATATTTTCCCAGCTTGTCTCCTGCCACTTAGGGATTCCTCTTGAAAGATATTCCCTCAAGGATTCTGCCTGGAATAGTTTAACATCCTTCATTAAATACTTCCTCTACTTACTACCCCTTTACTTCAGTATTCCCAGGAGAAGTTTTACAAGATGCTGATCTTGCACAGTTGGGAAAAAAATACTCAGCACCCAAGGCCTTAAATGGAGTGTTTGCTTCAAGACTCTAATTAAGGTTTAAATATATGTTTTTAAGTGGGGAAATAAAAGGACTAGGAACAATTATCTGTTCTTTGTTTTTTCAGTTCACCTGTGACCTCAGGGAGTAAATTTCTGCAATATCTTTCTACACTGCTGCAAAATTTCTGGTGAATGTTTGAACCATAGGAAAAAAAAAGTGGTGAGTGTGTATTTTGCAAGCTTATGTCCAGAGGCCAACAATACACCAACAGAAGCAGGAAATCCTACGGTGTTGGTGTTGACTGTGGCAAGTTAGGATGGTATACCCAGGTATGCTTCTACCATACCTCTAGAAGTGTCTTATTATGGACTTTCCTGAAGCATCTACTGCTGCCACAAGGAGGATGGTAAGTAACTGGACTTCTGCTCAAATCTAGTATGGCCATCCTTCTGGGAATGGCAAAGAAGTACTGAAAGACATGCAGCTGGGTGCAATCCAGACAATGAAACATAAGACAGAACTATTGGAAACAATAGTAGGGAATACGGTAGCAACCACAGGAAATATAACCCCAGAACTAGAGGCAGGCAAGCCATTGCCAGCGGCCCATATGTACATCACACTCCTTCAAGTCGCCTCTTCCTCCTATGGAGCTCTCAATTGACTTCATCATCCCACAACAATACCTTGTTAATAAAGTTCAAGTATTTTGTGAATCAATGTCCTTTTATTGTAAGTGATAGCCATAACAATAGACAGGAGATGAAAAATAGAGACAGTAGAGATAAGCACCAGGGTCCAGCCTTATAATCACCTGCACAAGGAAATACTGTATCATGACCACCTACTCTCAAAATAAGTTAGTACTGCATTCCCCACCCCTACCCAAAATGGCAGTATGCCCACATGCTAAAAGTGAACTTCACAAATTTTGTGTACCAAAAACCAAATAGGAGAGGTAGTCTAGTGCATTTTTCTTGTTGAGCTTAAGCCATGTTATGAGACACCTCGACTTGCCTGTCAGCTTCCACAGACCTACTCCACACCCTCTGTGACTACCTGTCACTTGTTGCCTCCTTTAGCAGGAAGAAAGCACTGCACTTCATCAGCCTGGAAAAGACAAGACAGTCTGGTACAGCTAATATCTTGATTAGCATCATGAAGATCAACTAGGTGATTGGGGAAGGGAGAAGTCCTTACTAACAGCTTTGCCAGATGTTTCCTGAATTGCCTAATGTTCTTCTCCAGCCCAAGCTGATGGCACTTAGGTGTTCCCAGTGACCTGCTACAACATGGGAGTTACTAACTCCCAGTTATCTCCCTGGCAGGTGGGTGCGGATGACAAAAATAGCACCCACGATCAATTAAGAACTTGGAATGAGTGCATATGGGGACTATAGTCTCCCTGTACATTTTCTCGCTGAAAATCCACAGCTCCAAGGGCATGACATGCCCTGAGGCTTTAGTTTCATTGCTGGCCAATATAACAACCAGATTCACCAAATTGTACATCTGCCCTGCAAACACAGCATTCACAAGCTTAATTCCTCTCACGCATGTTCTCCACCCTTGGGCACAGGGATTTCCAGCATCCTTCCCATTGCAGCGGGGTATATCCTGACCTAACAATGGGAAAAGGCATAATTACTCAGTCCTCACCCAGGCAGGTGACGATAGGCTCAGGAATGAGACGGCCAAATAAATTAATAGATTAAACAAAGCAAAAGTCAGTGTTTGAACCTCAGCTCCCACTATTATGATGAGAGCTGGTATGCTGCCAGGGCCCTGAGAGCATCCCTGCTCCCGGAGACCTGGCTGGGAGTTCAGGGTCCCTTTGGTGCTTGCGGGAAGAGGCTGCCAGGCAGCACTGCTGGGGGCCGCAGCAAGGGCTGACGCCCCTTCCCATGGGAGCTGCTTTGAGCCAAGCATCTACCATTTGCCTCCCACTCGAGCTTGACCACCCCAGGGCTGTCTAAGCCCAGTTCCCCTCACTAGGCCTGATCCTGACCCCCATCCGCAGGCTGACATCTCAGCCTGGCCATATCCCTGTCCCAGTGCTCCCAGCCTGCCCTGGTCCCGGGCTGGGGGCAGTGGGCTGGTCCTGTCCGGGAGGCCCTGCCCGGCCTGCTCTGGGGGAACCCCGGCCGCTCGCAGCACCCTGATGCACGGCGTGGTCACACTGCTGACGTTTCTAATGAGGCACGGATGCAGGGAGTAAGATGGAGGACATCGGTTATCCATGTGCGGTGTGCTTCCACACTGACATGCAGAGAGCTGGGACACGACAAGGGGGCTCAGAGTCAGCTGGCCCACCAACAACATTTTGGGGGTGAGCAAAATCTTGTGCCTCAGCAGTTGTATTTTAGCTAACTTCTGGGTAGATTTGGAAAGAGAAGCATTGGGTTGCGGCTCGTGCTAGTACAGGTATATTTGATGCCACCACACACAACAGCAGACAGACCATGACTGGAATAGTACAGCCCAGTGTCCACATTTCAAAGGAATAAAATTGAAAGGTTCCTAAAGAGAATGATAGGAATGGCAGAAAACCTGCTTTACAGGGAGCCTGAGGAGACTGTATTACTTCACAGGCAGAGAAGTCTTTAATTTGGTATACAAACATAAACAACAATACAATGTCTAGAAGCCAAAGCTTCATTTTCAGATTACCAATAAGGGGCACAGCAAAAGGAATAACTTACCAAATGCAGAAACAAATTTTCCACCATTTGAAGTACATAAATGAGCATTAGAGAGTTTCCAATGTCCTCTGTCTTGATCCAAGCTAGGGACTAAACTACGAAGTGCCACTGTGAAAGTTCAATGGTTTCTGCTACACCTGTGGGCAGAGAAGATACTTCCAATGGGCTGCTCCAGATGTCAATCTACAGCTATTAAATAATTTTTTCTCCAGGAGTTTGACAATAAAACGTTATTTTATTTTTATATAACAGTAAATATCTTTTACCAAATTGGGGTAAAGATGTCAGAAAGTACAATGCCCTTGATCCTACTTTAAGGAAAAAACCAGAAGAGAAAGGCAATGTGAGGCGATCCTTCCCCTCTACTCAGCGCTGATGAGGCCACACCTGGAGTACTGCCTCCAGTTTTGGGGTCCCCAGTACAAGAGAGGCATGGACATACTGAAGACAGTCCAACAAAGGGCCATGAAGATGTTGAAGGGACAGGAGCATCTCTCCTATGAGGAAAGGCTGAGAGAGCTGGGGCTGCTTATCCTGAAGGAGATAAGGCTCTGGGGGGATCTCATCAATGTGCACAAATACCTGAAGGGAGGGTGCAGAGAGGACAGAGCCAGGCTCTTTTCAGGTGCCCAGTGACAGGACTAGAGGCAGTGGGCACAAACTGAAACACAGGAGGGTTCATCTGAACATCAGGAAACGCTTTTTTACTGTGAGGGTGACTGAGCACTGGCACAGGTTGTCCATAGACGTTGTGGAGTCTCCATCCTTGGAGATATTCAAGAGCCGTGTGGACACAGTCCTGGGCAACCAGCTCTAGGTGGCCTTGCTTGAGCAGGGGGTTGGACCAGATGACCTCCAGAGGTCCCATCCAACCTCAACCGTTCTGTGGTTCTGTGATTCTGAGAACAGACAAGACTGAGTGGGTCATGGAGCAGTGAAACAAACTTGTGGTAGCCACCAGGACTTCTTGTATATATTTTTGAAAATTATATTGTATGACTATTTTTTACTTGTATCACAGATTTTTTTTCCCTCAGGTCTGTGGAGCTAGACTTTGCTCTGAGTTTTATCAGTAGACTCTGAAGCCAGATCACTCCAAAGAACCTGTGATCTGGTGTCCTTCTGCTAATCAAAGATCCACCTTTTGATACAGCTGCATTTGGCCCTGGGGACAGAATGAAATGGAGCCTATGTGAACTGTCCAGCCAGTCTCTGCCAAACCTCTTTCCAGGGGAAAAGTACTAACACCTTGAAATGGGTGAAAACATTTAGCGTAAAACATCAGACCCTGTTGTAACACTAAAAGGGTTAAGCCTTCTATTCTGTTAAATTAACAAACGTGCTGTTACTATTTCCTCCTTGTTTGCCAGTGTGGTTTCCTCTGCAGTAACATCTGTGACGCCACAGTATTTTTCAAGACCTAATTAGTGATGTTAGAAGAGAATGTTAGTTCACCAGGCAGTTTGGGGAATAATGTAATTTTTGTATATATATGTTTGTTAAGCATCTTGAATCTTCCTCACATCCCCATGAATCTTGTGTGGTAGCATCCCTGGAATGCAAAAATCATCTAGGGAATTCCTCATCGCTAAGTTTAGCACTAAAGAGCTAATGGCTTCAGTATGTTGTATTGTATAGATGTGAGGTTAAATTCAGAGATCAGACTCAGTTTCTTTTCTGGAAAACCAGTCTAAATACAGTTAGGGTGTGTAAGTTCCACTTTTGACTACCCTGCATTGGACCCTGGTGGCAGGACCCTGGAAAGTGCAGAACAATCTGTTTAGCAGAGCAGTAGCTTTCTTAAAAGAAAAAGGCATTAACTCAGTTTTTCATTTCTAATTCTCCAATCACTAAAATATTATCTGTCACCAGAAGAAGGAGCAGTGTTAAAAAGTACCACTTGCTTTAAGGAAAAGTACACTTACTGAATTTTTCAGAAAAACAGAGCTTACATGTAAGTTTAATTCCCACATCTTCAAAGGAGCCAGTTTATGTAAACTGGCTTATATAAATCAAAAGGTGCAAAGGATCTAGATCATTGTAGTTCCCTAAAATCAAATATGTCCCACTTTAGTTTAGTTTTATAAATTGTTATATCTAGAATTTACTTTCCATGTTAATGGCTCTCTGCCTTTCTTCAAAACTTTTTAATCTCCTGTCCTATTTTCAATGGATAAGAAATTGCCTTTTGGTCATATTCCCACATCACTGAAGTGACTGATGAGTTTGGCCAGAATACTGGCCTTTAGAATACAAGAGCTGAAATCTGCTGCTAATGGCTACAGCTATGCCTAGAAAGACTATGAAGTAAAGCCAGAGTTGTGCAATCTGCTAGACTTAAAAAAAAATTAAGTACTGTCACTGGAAATAGCTAGCTACCACTGGGAAACAGAACGTAAAAATAATTATTTTAGCTGTATTTATGCAACCAGGGAAAAAGACAGTTAAATCAATAATAATGAAAAAAGATTACTCAAATACAGTCTTCTGTGACCTGTGCCAGATTCCAGTAATGAAAATAGTTCATCAACAAATATTGTAAAATCAGCAAAAGACAGAAACCCATATCTCCGTCTGCTTTCTTTTATCCAGCCTTGGTAAACTCACCAAAATAGTCTAATATGATGATGTGAAGATAATCTGGGAGTTATAGAAAGCTGTTCCCATAATAAACCAGCACCAATTACTCCACACGTTTGCCAGACCAGCTGATATTTTAGATGTCTTCTCTTGGGTAATCTGAGAAGGTTCACTAAACCTATAGTACAGAATACCATTTTCTGATCTCTCTTGCAAGGCCTTGCGATGCCTTATATGTACTTAGCATAACCTTTGAATATGCTAATAAACACTGATGCGAGGGGGTAGCACTTTCAAAAATAGCATTGTGTCCTCTGAACTCCAGACAGATGGCTAACCATAACATCCTCCTCCCTCCTGCTGGCTGCTACCTGGCAATAGTCTCCTCTGTACAAAAAACAGACAACAGTGTCAGCCAATCCACTTAAATATTGGAGCCACTGAGGCTAATGCAGATCTTGCCTTCTTGCTTTACCCCAGCTCCTTAGAGGAGGAGGGAGGGAGTTACTGCATCCTCTGGTTTGAGATAACTGTAGTGCAGTGCTCCAGCACACACAGCACCTGGCCTCCCACTGCTGCTCACAACTGGCAGCAATCTGTTCACGGGCCTTTCAAAGGTACATGTCCTCAATGTTTTGCAATATGAAAATTTAGGCAGACTTTGTGATTCCCATAGATTATCTGTGATTTTGCTTTTGTGAGTCACCCAACATTGTTTTGGGCAATGGAAGGCGTGCTCCTTATGCATCTGCTCCATCACTATCCTCAGCTCCTGCCATAGCCCCTGCAGCCAAGGGCAGCCCCTGCAGGTCCCAGGGCTGGGATCCAGATTGACTCACCATCCATCTGGACTGGGAAGTAAATGGACAAGGAATTTTTCTCCCGTATCCGAAGTCCTGTACTGAGCGTGCAGCTAGGGCTAAGAATTGGGCTAACAGATACCATTAATAGCTGCAGATTTTGAAAGAGCTGAAGCAAAACATCAATTGATTAAAAAATTCTTACATAACATTTCTCCATGCTAAACAAAAGGGACTGTATGGTAGAGAGAATTTTCAAGACAATTCCATAGTAGATCATAAGCTTTCCACAAGCTATGTTTTTGAAGCTGGTAGTATGTTTGTAAAAGTTGTATAGCATGGATTTAATAATATACAAAGAATGAAAAATCAGTATATATGAGAAAGACAAGTTTTCCTACCTATGCTATTTAATTTATGCTGAGAATGGTTACAGTTAAGTAAGGAAGATGAGAAGAAAATAATGTAGGTCTTCCAATGTAATACACCTGCCTTATCATTCCTTTCTCTAAGTAGATTTAGATAGACATAGTGCAGAACATGAACCCTTATTGACAGATAAGCAGGAGTATAATATGGCAGTGAAACTGGGAACTTAAGCATTTCTAAAGAGATTACCTACTGTTTAATGCAGGATACTTTTAGCAATCAAAGAAAAATCTATGCAAATTCATTTTGCTAAAGATACTGTCATTTTCTACTAGCAAGACATACTGCATTTTGCTATTTTATGGCCACTGGTGCTATTCTATCATTCTGTAGAAAAAAATAATCTACAGAATTGTCCATTTCTTTTTGTGGTAAGGACAAAATAAGCTTTCCACACTAAATTAAGCTAGATTAAGATTGTATATTTTAAAAAAGCATTCCCTTCTGATGCTATCTGAAAACAGCAGCAGGCTGCACCAACCATTACCATTTTCTTTACATTTAAAATATATGTATAGCAAAGGTAGCTGACAATAGTAGTTTAAATCAGTTATGTTACATACTGAAATGGGAAGTCAGAAGTACATAAAGGAATAGAAAACCAAAAAAAAAAAAAAATCCATAAACTGCATTCTAATGTGACAAGAAAAGATTAGGCTTTGTGATGACAAAGACCAAGCAGAATATGAATACTAACAAATTTTTTAGTAAATGTGCACTATGAATGCAGAGCTTTGGGCATAACACAAAAGTTGCTTTGTAATGACAAAATTTCTTTCACCCCAAGGTGAATTTGGTGCTGAAATACATTTCTGTGAAGAATACTGTGGTTCTTGTAAAAACTGAGATATTCGTCCTGACTCTTTAATTATTAGCTGAGACTTATGACAAAACATGTCTGCACCCAGTGTTGCTAATAGCACCCAGTTGATGTAGGTCTTTGTTCCTTCCACACAGCTCAAGTCACATGAGGATAACATTGACCTTATTTCAAGGAAGAATTATTCATGTCACTTCTTTTAGTTATAGAGGTTGTTCACCCAGTCATGCCTGACTGAAATAGAAAGGATGGATTTACAAATTCAGTGCCAGACACACCAAGTCGACAAAGTACTTTATTTAATCTGTAAAATTAGTTCCAGAGCTACAAATGGCAGAGGAGAGACAGATCCAGCACGCCTGCTGGAAGAACCCTAATATTATTTAGGACCTCAAGCAGTCACCTGTCAACTTCTATAGTCTCTTCTCTGCAGACTTTTTCTTTCTACCCCTAATACAGTCCAAACACTTGTTGAGCCACACTACTCCATTAGCAATTTTTTTTCTTTCCACTATCATCTCTGCACTACCATCTCTCATACAGCCTGGCCTTTCAGCTCTCTCAGGTCCTTTTTTTAATACCCCAACAGAACCTGACATTCTTGAAGATGTCTTCATAGGATTGCTCTCTGAAAACTACACTTAATCCCTACATCCCAGTCACCAATCCTTCTCTTTGCTTTAAACTCCAAGGAAAGGAGACGGAAACTCTGATGTGTCAAGGTGACGAAGGAAAGCTATGTTTAAGCAGAGAATTAAATTCAGGATATCTACAGTCTTCACAAGAGGACATCCTTCATGTCTTTCAAGTCCCCTTCCCCTCTTCCTTAAATCCATTTATAACTGCTACTTGGAATTTAGCCAGGGCAAGTACTTGTAAAAAAAATGGTCCAAATTATAAGGAGTCCAAATCTTTTCAGTCCTAAGTGTTAAATGAAAGATATCCCTGTCTAGCAGGTAATGCTCCTTACACTTGGGACACAGGCCTTGGTGATAACTCGAGCTATACAGTCCTAAATCCCTGCTTGAATCTAGCCCTAAGAGAAGAAATTATATTAACCTACTTTCATTCTGAGTAAGAGTATCCATGCAGGAGGATAAATAATGTTCAACCACTGCACTTTGGACCATCATTCAGATTAGTCAAATATTCCTATATACAGGAGCTTTAACAGATTTTCCATGCAGGTACTAGTCCAGTCAAGCCCTCTTCAGCATTAAAGGTGTCCCTTATATCATAAGATACCTTATTTTGCAGATATATTTTCTGCGCTGTCCACTTTCGGTAAGGTATGCTATGGGGCATAGCACTGGGTGCCAGTCGTCTTAATGTTTATTAAGTGACTCATAAAGGTTAGCAAATGACAAGAATTGCTTGTTATGTCATACACCATTACTTGTATGGACATTACAGTAGCCAGTGCTTCTGCTCACATTTTAGTCCAATGAGTGCAGTTTTCTGCAATGATACATAAGCAGTAATAGGTAATAACGACCTCATGACAAGCTTATTTTGTAGAGCCTGAGAACCCAAGCAATGAGGGAAATAGCAGTGCTGCTTTTATAGCACATGTTCATATTGGTATGGTAAGTAGCTAAACTGACAAAACAGCAGTATTTCACTTAAGTATCTTTCTATTTTTCCTCTTTTATGTAAGTGCATCCATTTCCATGTTTATTCCATTATCATTCACTAATACAGGAAATAATTGTGAGACTGAGATTTTCTTTCAAATAGAGCTCTGCATCATTGACTTTATTTTAGCTTTGCTGTAGTTATGCTAACAAAAACCAGTATGTGAGCTACGAATGGCCTTGTCACAGCCATTATCTTTCTCCTGATGGCTTTTTGAGTTCAGCACAGACTATTTACATGTAGCTTTTGGAATCACAGAAATAAGGGCAGGAAAGGACCTCAGGAGGTCACCCATTGCCTCTCCCTGCTGCAGGGCAGAGCCAAACAGCTAAACCACAGCTAAACAGATCTGAATTTTCCCTAGCTGTTAACATCTGACCTGTGTTGACACAATAGCCACTGGTGACTGTCTACCTCAGCTTCAAGATCTGATCTATTTATAGATGCTGTGACTTTTAATAGATGATGTGATCCATACTGTGCATTGGATGTATATCTCTCTTCATTCCATGCTCTTACTGTCTCATTTCACAATGCTTTGTGTCCTCTGTAGGTCTGAAAATCTACATGTTGCAGTATAAAGAACATTTCCACTGTCCCTCTACTAAACGGTATGATCTGCAAATGGTTACCATCAGCCTCTGTATTCTCTGATAAATCCTCTGCTTTCACAACCCTGAGCAGTTATAAATAGCAACACATGATATTGCATCTTGAAAAAGCCACAAAACTTCCCAAGAAACTGATTGCCCAACTGAAAATGCAGGGAAAAGGGCAAAACTAACCATAATGTACCAGGTAAGCAAAATGTCTGAGACTTTGTTCCCTGCTTTCTTTCATTTGCAAAGCACTCAGATGCAACTGTCATTTCTAAAATGATGAAGTTTGCAGAGGCTGCACAGAGCTTTCCGTGAAAATCCTTTTGGAACTCCACTGGGAGAATGTGGCTTGGACAATGAAGTGGTCTTAAAGCTGGTGGTCTGTGTTTTAGCAATATATTACTTATCCACATGTTGGGTTGGTTTTTTTCCTGAGGCATTCTTCATCTTCATATTGCCAGATATTGTTAAAATTGCTATGGAAAGGCATGTATGTAATTGTAGGAACTTGTGTGCAAATATACAGAATTTATCCACAGCAAAACGTGCAGCACAGGTGCAAAATTCTACTCACTGAGCAGGAATTTTGCCAGCAAGTCTGGGATTTCATCCTCGAGACTGCTCCTCCCTTCAGAGTTACGGATGAGGTAAAAAAGTATTACTAGATTCACTTCAGAAGGGGAACATCAGACAATGAGCAAATTGCTCTATCACTGTTGCTGAGTGAGTCTCAGTAATAACCCCAGCTCATTGCCCTAGAAACCTTGTCCTTGTCCCTTTTCTGATAGGATAGCATTAGCAAATTCTACACTTTAAAACCTTGAGGGGAGAGGGGGGTCCCTCTGGGTGGGAGTTACCTGGTGCAATATGCTTACACAATATAATCAACAGTGAACCCTAACTAGGGTAATCCCAGGGAGAAGAGCCTGATGGTGTAGAACAGATTTAGAACAACCAGAAAGGGCACAGATCTGAAGTGTAATGACATATTTCAAGTGTTCCAAATGCACAGGGTCTTTTAACCTATTAGAAATTATGAGCTTCAACCCACTGTATAGTAAGAAAAATTAAACCATAGAATCATAGAATCATTTAGGTTGGAAAAGACCTTTAAGATCACGAAGTCCAACTGTAAACCTAACACTGTCAAGTCCACCATTAAACCATACTAACCCTACTGCCTGCTCATAAAGAAAAGCCTCATAGCCACCTTGACAGAACTTGCACCCAAGTGCCCTCAAACTTGTACAACCTTGCTCTGTATAGAACATGCCTCACAACAAATGTCAGGGGTTAAGAATGACCAGTAGGATTTAATTTACACTATAGAAATAGAAACTTAGAAAGATTCAATGACCAAGATATTCATTTCTAGATGTAAGTCCCAGGCAAAAATTCCATAACTAGAGTCCATTCCCACCTCAGGATGGTGCCCTATGATATGCTGTATTGTAATATTGCCCAGGATAGGACAGCATAGTAGATTCACTGGAGAAAAACAGTTTCATTCCCATCTGGGTCTGAAAAACCTAGGGCCTGATCTCAGGAACAGTCACTGAAATACCTGACTTGCACATCTATGAACAAAGTTGCTCCTATGAGCAAAGTTGCTCCATGTTTTTAGCACCAAGTCTAAAACTTGATGTGTCAAAGACAAAAATGCACTGGATGATATACTGGAAACAGTTGATTCTCAGCACCCCAACTCTAAACAGTTAAGTCATGCTAAAAGTATTTCCAGGGATACTCACAGATGGCAGACACAAATCTAATTGCCTGTTACTGTGAGGACATGCAGAGGAGCGTGTTTCCAGCTCTTCATCATCAGAAAGTGATTGAGACAATGCCCTAAATTCCAGTGATACAACTGTAATGGATGCAAATGTAGGACCCAATGCATACGAACCATCCCACCAGCCAAATCCTGACTCTTCACTTGTTTTTTTCAGTTCCTTTTCAGGCAAAGTTTCCATTTATATTAATGTGACTACTTTCACAAGGGAAGGTCATAAGCACAAGAATCATTGCACTGCTCCTAAAGACAGATCATGGCCCTTAAGTACACATTTATCAGAAAGCTGATAGGTAACAGATGACGTAACACAGCTGATTGAAGAAGACATTTTTTCGCAAAAGAAATTAAATGGAGTGAACTAATTTTATGGATCAAAACCCAGTAAAACACAGGAGGCCTACTGAAGAATGGATGTTTTCATTATTGAATGCTTCTGCTAACAAGAATGTAACATACAACCTGCACAAGAACAAGCTAAATTCTCTGTTACTCAGAGAAGATCAATTAACTTCATTGGGATTGCTTCTAAGAATGGCAATTTTAGATTATTTAGAAAAGTTTAGCTGAAACCAAAAAACTCTCCTTAGATTTTAAGGACCCAGAAGAGTTATGTATAGCAATCCTGAGGAGGAGTACCTAAAATAGCTACGTAAACCATCTATAACAAATGCATACTGTCAAAGTAAAAGCAACCAGGAAATCTGGCCACATTATGGATATCCAAGTCTCAAGCTTGGGAAGGTGGAGACACCAAGGAGCTATTTGCCCAACTAAGCATATGTAGTGTGGCTTCCAGAAGAGGCTAACACCAAAAGGGAATGGAACTTGCTGGAATTATGTTTAACAAGAACTGTGATTTTAACTGCTGTCAGTGGAAGTCTTAATCGGTGCTGTTCTTCCTTGTTCTGCAGCTATTTACCTACGTGCAGATATGTATATACTTGTCACAGCAGTACTGCTTTTGGGAAGGGAGACTAAAGCAGTGGTTCCAGAGTTTCAGAGTCTGGTAAAAACTAAGATTTGTGCAGAAAGGGATTTGTGATTTTTCAGAAAGAAAGGAGTGACAGCTCAATATTTGCAGAGGATGCTCAGCTTTGGAATTATATGGCAGAAGGGACTATGAGTATGCAATTTGGCTGACAGTATACAGTATGATGGACCAAGATTATACTTCCTTCCTTGGCTGTACCTGTCTTCCAGGTTGCAAACATCTCCAACACCAGGGTTTCTAACCTTGCTCTGAGCAGGTCTCATCAATAACGATTTGAAACTGCCTACGGCATCCAGTGACTCATCTTGTATAATGACTCAGTGTTGCAAGCTGATGGAGCTTAGCCAGACTGAGCAACAGTGGAAAGTTTTCAAGATATATTTTTTTTTATAGACAAGATTTTTGAGACTACCATCTACCCCTCTGCTCACAGATCCCTGTTCAGAGCCCACTGACCACCCCTTTCACAGATCTCATTGCAGGGTGCTTAAGTTTTGAAAACTGCAGTTCCCACAGTGATTCTGTTCCTAGCATGTGAACGACATAGTTACAGCATTCTTCCTGGGGGACGTCCCTCAGAGAATATAATGTTTTAAAGCAAAGTTGGAGACCTGAGAACCACAATCAAATGATCAGGTGTGAACCTACAAGATTGTCCTTAGGGGGAAGTATGATGCAGGAAAGCAAGTTGCTGATTTTAGAACCCTAACATTTATTATATTTGTGTTGCAAGGCAAAACTCTGCATAACGAGACATTGGGTAATGTAGGTTTAGTAGAAGCTGTGCTATCCATGTCTAACTATTTACCTCCGTATTACACTGCAACAATCGTGTCATCCAGGGACAGGCCTCCTGGAAGTACAGGCAGGCTTTGTGTGATAGATTGCTAATATTCATGCAGAAAAGCAAGACCACCAAACCTTTGCACTTGTCAATATTTGTACTCCAGCAGTTGGTGACTAATGGCTTAACACGCTGCTTCTTGTTGCCACCCTCCCCCTGTCTTCCAGGAAAAATAAGATTCAGTTTCCCAACTCAGGGGATTAGAAAAAAATCAAAAAATGCAGCCCAGCCCCAGCCTCCAAAATAAATTCTTTATTCCCAAAAAGTCCTTTACATCCAAATACACCCCTGGCTTTTATTAAAAACAAAACAAAAAAAACCCCAACCACTACCAGCAACAAAACCAGCAAGGACAGTGATGTCTATTTTGGAGGCAAAGCCTTAGTGTTTTGTCTGATTTCACCCAGGAGGTTTCTACTTGACCTGGAACCAGAGCCCAAGACTTCCAGATTCGCATCTCAGTACACTGTCAGCTGGGTCAGTACAACCTACCTAGTACTTCCTCACCCAACTCTTGCCTGCAGGTGTTTGCATCCAACCTGCGGCCATTTGTTGGCAGAGGTGGGGAGGGAAGGTTCAAGCAGCATGCTTAGTAGCGAAGTATCCCCTCCTGCATCTCTGAATAGCATTGCATCAACCTAGAGGAGCTGCCTCTCACCACTTCCACTTAAGGATAAAGTAAACACAAACCAAAGTCATCCTGTGTATGATCATGGTCAGCACAGGCATACTTCTGCAAAACAGCCTGCAAAGGGTCAAAGACCTGGAGTTCAACTCCTTTGACTGCCAAGATCAGGCCTGCTGGTCTTCTCACCCACTGAGATTAGCATATATCACTACAGATCATTTTACTCCTCCTGTTTATGAAAATGGCTGGTTTTATTAAGCAGGAACTCTCATCTTGGCAAAACCAAACAGACCTGTATTGCATTAAGCAGGCACTCACATTTCATGCTATGCCAGGGTGGAACTCGCCAATAATTAAATTCTGATTTCTTTAACGAATCTCTGAAAGTATGCAGTTTCAGTTTCATATTTTATAGCTCTCTGAAAAGCAAAAAATAGAGATGGGAAGGGGAAAACTAACAAGGCCCAAGGAATCATTAAATTCTCTTGTGCCGTGAGTTTTCTGCCAAGGCTCTCCACAGAAATAGAAGCAAAGGAAGGACGTTGATAGCAAAGTGGTGCTTCTGCCGATGCTCCTTTTAAAAAAATCGGCTCTGCCGAGAAGTCTTAGAACAATTCTTAGTTTATGGCAAGATTACAGCAAGAATACTCTGTGTCCCTTCAGCTCAAGGCTCCCATTTCTTAGGCCTGGTACTGCGAAGAGATCCTGGGTGAAACCTCTTCCCCCAGCCCTCACACAGTCCCAGAGGTGACTGATGCATTTCACATAACAAGAGTCCAGGTAAAATCCACAGATGTTAGAAGCCAGAACTGGAACTCAGAACAACCATCTTCCTCAAGAGTATCTTCAGCTTTGGTCTGCAGCAGGACAGATTTTCAGCCTACTTTTATTTGTTTATATGCAATCACTTGCTTACTGAATTGTCTTTACAATTTACCTTTACAAATGCACTTACACAAGCATAAACCAAAAAGCCTACTTACTTTTTTTAATGAAAACTTTTCTACAATAAAAAATTGATATTGCAACAGGAATGTGTTTTTCTTTTCTTTTTTTCTTTGTGGCAAACAAAGAATTTCTCGAAGAAAAGATTTGCCATTTCTTGCTGGAAATAATTTTTTCCAAGTTCAGGTGAAATAAATTTACAAATCAGCATTTTGGCTCAAAACTTACCCAAATCTGAGGGTTTGGGGAGGATCATTTTACAGAAAACTACCTGAATAGATAGTATTGTGGCTTCTTTCCTTTTCCTATTATTTTTAAAAGGTTTTCCACAGAAATCACTTCCAGATTTGCCAGAAAGATAATGCCTGTGAGTATATCAGCCACATCCCTCAGTGGACCACAAAGACATTACTCTTCCTAACACTGGGGCTGGAACTAGATGATCTTTAAGGTCCCTTCCAACTCAAACCATTCTATGATTCCAATGCTAGATTTATGGCTTTTAAGACAGACATCTTAAACTAGAAACAGCAACATTTAGCTAAAAGTCCTCTGCATGAACTGCAAAAATCTGGTCAGGTAGCAGAGTGAAACAACTAAGTTATGTGAAGTGGCAGAAAGCCGTTGGTCAGGCTCCAAGATGATAGGGTGCTTCAGTTAAAAAACAAAATACCTGACCACTTGAGCTGTTACAAGATATTGCCAAAATAAACCACAATTATTTATTCAGATGATGTTCCTTGGCTTTCCTTTCAGGAAAACTGCCAGAAAATAAATTAAGTATTCACTGAATCAACAACCCAGAAAAGACACTTAAAGAAAGGTCTGAAGTCAGAATATGTAGCATGCTTCATTTAACTAAGCAATATAGTTAGATAAAGACTTGTTTTTCTTTAGCTTACTGGGATTGCTTTTTACCATTTAAAATTTAACAGGTTTATTTAGAATGAAAACAATTAAATAGTGCAGTGAATTATGCTACCAACAAGAAAAGGCACCCAAAGTAATCTTTTTATTTCCATTTATGAGAACTATTTTCCTCTTCAGTTTCTTTCTTTCTTATCAGTGCTACTCAGCCAGTTTATCCTTTAGTGATTTTGCCACATGATTTATTATACACAGGGGACAATGAAGTCGCTCGTTATCTTTTAACTGTCTGGGTTTTTTTCATTAAACACGTACCTAAGAGTCTGGGTTATGGGCACAATAAATATGAACAGGGGACAGTGGTTTGGAGTTCATCAGCCACCATCAGTGTGGAAACACACAATGTCAAAAGCCAGGCAGCTCAAGGTATGAGCTCTGGGTGCTAACAACCACTGCCTTGCACGGGAAATGTATGGGAATACTCCAAGACTGACTTGCTTTGGGCCACCTTCTGGGAGATTGGCACCAGTGGAAACCAGCTCTCTCATCCTTTGCTGTCAGGATCCATTGGCTTTGTTGGAATTCAGGCAAGAAGTACAGGGGAGGCTGTAGGAAGGGTGGAATAGTGGCAGTAACAACCATGAGGAGCCAAGTGGGGAGGGTCTTAAAGAAAGGCACACAGTATCTCAGGATATAAGATCTGAGAGCCCATGGCATGCCTGCTTTTAACTGCCATGTGTGTGTTGCTGTATGCTTGAAGTAAAACAGTCACTGAAACAGAAAGGTAATATGCCCAGCTGCTGTAACTGCTGTAGTGTTAGAATACTTTCTGGCTAAAATCATTTAACTGATACATCTGACAGGACAACCTGTTTCTTAATGCCTAAAGCCTGACTAATGCAAACCATATGAAAACAAGTTAAATTACAGTGTACCCTGCCCACAGTTTATGTGTTAGTTGAGTAGATTAGCTCGTACCTACAAAAATAGTGACATAACTCTCACCCCCTACCTTTTTCCTGAGGAGATATATACCTTTGGCACAATTGATATAACCCTGTACATGATTTTCAGTAACTGTCTGGTGTCAAATGAAACTCACAAAATTGTCTCATTAAACCTGACTAACATTTGGGTCTAAAGCACTCCAAATGAAGTGTGAGCCAATTTCTCTGTAAAAGACCTATTAACAATGAGAGAAAACATGAATAGAGAAGTTTTGAAGAACCCTAACTTGCTTTCTGTTGCTAAGGGATACACTTCCTTGGTAGACCCCTATGTTCTCAACAAGTCTGACTCACAAGAAGTCTGGCTGTCTGTAAATAATGAAAGCCCTACACTGCTGAAAACAATGTAAGAAGGGTTAAAAATAAAATCAAATCAATAACATGCAAATGAAATATTACTTTATACACTCAGTTTCAGACACTAGCTAGGGTGCTTTATTATGGAAGTGCTCTTCACAAGCTACATAATGCACCTGGAAAATGGATGCTGAGACAGACTGGACGTTGTTCCATTTGGAAAGTGATGTTTTTACCGCTCTGCTCCCCATTCTATTGAGCTCCTTGCTATTTGTGTCCCTTTTTTTCTTATTTTCTTTTTCTCTGCAGCAAATGCCACTGCCAAATATCTTTCTCCCACGATATCTCCCTGTCCCTCTCACTTTTCATAACCTCTACTTGTTACATGGAACGGTTTCAGAGACACAGAGATTAAGGCCAGAACTTACCCAAGTGACTTCCACTTTTGGATGTCTCCATACGTGCCTGAAACTAGTGACATCTTGGGGATGGAGTTTTTAGTTCCCATGAAGTTCAGAGAAAGCTATTGGTGGTCATAACTTCTAAAATTAGGAATTACTTCTGAAAATTTTCACTAATCCTCTTTACCCTAAAGGTCACTGTGGGAGGCAAATCTGAAGTCCTCATGCTGATTTTGGCATTTGCTGGATAGATTACAGAGGAAAGCCATAACCTCCTTCTTCCTCCAGATATGTTTACATATATGCTTACCTATTTTGTGCCCACAATTGCAAGATCCTCTCCCTCACTCTGTTATGCTCCCACCAGCATGACCACTGGAATGAGTGTCTCTGGATTTCCTGTGGTATTTCGCTGAAACTCTTCACAAGTTCAGAGACTGACCTTAACCAACCTGTTCAAAATAACTTCAATTATGGAGGCTATGTCCTCCAAAATGCACAAAATGTCTGCATTTTAAAACCAATATAGAACATATGACTGTATTATTACCTATATTATTATCTGTATAACTCTATAGATTAGTAATCGAAATATACAACTTGAAAATCTGAGACAATCATAGAAGAGAAGCAATCCATTGTAATAAATGAGGAAAAAATACTGAGTAAGATTTTCACCATTTGTTCACCTGAAAAGCAGGTTAAGGGAAATTTTTTCCACTATTTTCAGGAGGTCATATGCAGAGCTATTAATCCTCTGACTCACAAGTCAGTAAAAGGTCAGTGGTCTTTTCATGTATACACACTAACAATTATATTATAACAAAGTTAAAAGAAAATCCCCATTGGGGCAGGATAATAAAAAACAGAAAAGAAATGTGAGTAATAAGGGAAGAAGAAAAATTTTAAAGGAGCTAACTTTAAAATGCAAATTGTTTTTTATTTTGATTATTACAACACAGGTGTTACAAGAGGAAAAAAAGGTAAAAAATAACTGGGATAATTTTTTATGCAAACACAGGAACTTTCTGACAAATCCCCTATCCGAACTTATTTCCCCTTTGTTTGCCATTACACTTACTATTAAACTTCCCACTAAAATAAATAATTGCTATGAAATCCTGTGTACTAAATCCTGTAGTTCTTGTCCAAGCAAAAATTCCCACTGACTTAAGTGGAAATTGCATTTCAGCTTGGCTTTAATCTAACTTATTTTATATTCCAGCTTGCTGTAAGTGGAGCAGCAGGAAACTGTATCAATCAGATGGAAATTTGAGTTTAAAAGCAGTCCTTCTATAATCTGCTCCTCCTAATGCCCTTCACATCTGGAGGGATACCCATGCTAACCAGCATTTTGTTCATCCAAGTTAAAATATCTCTGAAGTTAGGAGTCTTCATACATCTCCTTCTTTGCTGCTGTATGCAGTTGAGTAGAAAGGGATATGGGTTTAGAGAACATTTTACATTACGTGTACTTATCAAGTTTACAGATGCTAAACACTGGAGTCTTTAATGTAAAAAGAATGCCAGTGGCTTTAGGAAAATTATGTGTGACTTGTTTCTCTCTACTTTGAATTCTATCCGAAACTACAGCAATGTATCAGTATTGTTGGACTGGATCCTGCTTCGGCTTTCAGAACGGAATGAAGCGCTCTTCTTTTTAAAGCCCCCAGGTCTAATATTGTCTTACATTTCCTACCTAGACAAGCCACATTGGTACCTTCCATCCTAAACCAAGAAAAGCAGTATTATAAGAAACAGAGATGACTCTTAATAGTTTACATGAAAAAACTGACCCCTGGATTAAAAGGACTAAGGTTAATCGATATTTTGCTTTTGGCTCTAAATAGGTTCATCAGTTGACCTAGAAGCATTTGCTTCAGTTTCAGAAAGCTGAATCTAATGGTTACTTATCTGTAAATGGAGCTTGTACAGTGCTGTTGCATTATTGGGTAGACACCAGAGTCGGTCATCAATAATACCAATAATCTGTTCCCTATTTTGAGGTAAACGATTCCCACATTCAAAAGCTGTTGTTACAGTAGCACATGAAGGCAGGGAAAATTTAAGAAATTCATCTTCTCAGTAAGCTGTGCTACTAAATTTAAAAACTCTGCTTTGTGCCAAAGAAATATGCTGAACTATATGCACACTACTAGGAAAAAGGCTGAGACATATATAAACTATGTAAGACTTCGCCCTTTCTGAGTGACTTCCATGTATGTGAAGGTCTATCTTTAGATCTCAGATGTTTCATAAATCAGAAAGAGGGTGATTAATCACTGGCATTATCTTTTTCAAGAAAGATCATGAGCAGCTCCTTCCATCCTAGAACAGAGAGTCTGAGTAACTAATCATTGTCCCATTTAACTCTAAAGTTATGGGGGCTCTCTGCTGCTCAAAGTGAGGTTTAAGGCCACGTGGTTGTGAAAACTCTCATGTATCTTTCTTCCAACCAATGGGCTTTTCTTAGCCCTTGTAGTCTGAGTAATTTCCTGTGCACTTCATTATACTCTGTACACCCGCACTTCAATGTGTGCTGTTTCTCACTACCTACTGCTTCTATCACCTACCATGAAATTACAGCAGTACTGTCCTTCCCAAGTCCTGAAGCATACTGTCCTACACTGAACCTCAGTGGCTGACATTATAGCTTGAAGATTTCGCTTGCAACTCAGTGGGACAAAAGGCTTCTTATAGTAGCACAATGACATCTTATTACCATGACATTCAACTGAGAAAAGGTGCACACAGAGAAGACGTTCACCTGGACACTCGATACAACTAGCAAAGAACCCAAGAGGGTATACAATTTCTAAATACTTAAAATTAGGAGATTTACTACCATTCAGAGAGCGCTGCAGCTCTGTTGTCACAGTAACAAGTAGCAGCAATACCACTGCTGAACCAAATCACATTTGCAGTCTCTCAGCATTGTATTCAACAGAATATATCTGAATGCTTTCCATTTGCTAGCACATGAAAGAAGGATGTTAACTTAAATGAGAAGTAGGGACACAGGATTATAGTCTCATCTCTTATGTAATATGAAAGCAACATAGTGGGGAAATCATGAATGCACTTTTTGAAATATAATACACAGAATATTTTCTAATGTTCTCCTGCAATTCAAGGCAATTCAGCCTTAATCAAACTTCAGAAGCCTGGTCATTCCTTTGCAAATGTTAAGGTTGTTTGTTGCTTTAAAAAAAAAAAAAAAAAGAAAAAAGAAATTTGATATAATTGATATAATAATGACTATTGATATAATTAAGAACTATTCAGAAGGTTCCTATGGGAAACTTTTTTTCAGCTAATCCAATACCTCTACAGAGATTTCCATTACTTAATGCTTCATTGGAAGTAGAAGATAAGTCTTATATTTAAGAATCTGCATGGGTGGCCTTTTTAAGATAGACAAAATATTTGTCCTCATTAAAAAAAAACCAAACCAAAAAAAAACCACAAAAAAACTTTAAACTGTCTTCTATCTTGGCTTTACAGAAAGGAAAAAAAAGTTAACTTCCTCTTACATTTATCAGGTACTTGCAGGGAAAAGAAAAGTAATAAGAATACTAAAGGAGGAAGAATCCCAGTCCATATAGAGTGAGGGGCTGATTCATTTCTTCTCTTTGCTTGTGTCATTTCATTTTGATTGGTTGTTAGAAACACTCATCTCAGAGGACGAGTGTTCCCTGCCTGTCACTGGTTTTCATGCTGAGTCATTGCACCATCTAATTTGGAGATCTAAAACCAAGTGTGTTCACTTTGTAGCCTGATCTACAGGAAGCAATGGAACTGAGTTTGAAAATATGTTTCCTCAAACAGGTACTGAAAGTGGCTCAAGGATGCAGAAAACCCCCTAAAAAGTTTTCCATGCAGTTTCAGAAAGAGCTTAGGGAACTTTCTTTACTTTAGAGAAATTTATCTTTTTAACAACCATTCCTTCTAGCATGCTCGTAAAATACCTTGCAGCAGCACACAACAGTGCTCTGAACTGTGTATGTGCTTGTGAAATACTGTTTAGATAAGACTTGCTCCAGCCAAACGCACTGTTTTAATGTAAATGTGGATGAATGTCACTGACAGAGCACCACTTAGCCCTGCCCCAGCTGTTCCTAGCTGCAGAAATCTCCCCAAATCCTGTCCATCCAAAGTGAAAACTATGTCCCAAGGCAACAGAAATCTCCAGAGCAGCCTCAGGTAGGCAAGGATTCAGCAGTCCAGACAAGACAGCAGAGAGCTAGTGTGGCCACAGCTACTGGGCCAGACCAGTACAGCCTAAATCCCACTTCAGTTCCCATATCTAAAGTTCCCTGTTGGCTGGAGCGAAGTTTACAGGCACTTTCTAGGCTATTCACACTTAGATCAATTCTTCTTAGTGGTCAAAAATGAAAGTAGAAAATATCACACTGATTACTCCCCATATGAACTGCCTGCTTGTTTTCACCAACTGTATTTCAGTCAGTTCCTTTCAATGTTAATTAATCACAATAACCCAGAACATGTTACAAAACTTATTTAAGATTAATTGTCATGTTTGGGGCCATGCAGATCTGATTATTTTTATTATTACCCTGCTTAAGCACTCATCTTTCTAGGGTATTTCACCTCTTTGGTTTCTCCATACTCTAGCACTGGGCTTCAGCAAGATGTAATTCCCTCTTCTGTCACCTTCCCCTCTCAAGTCACCTATTTGGTGTTAAAAACACCCCATATCAGTTGATAGGGAGGAATATGCACCACTGTACAACCATCTCAGCAATACTGAAGCTGTATTCAGTGCTGCTGCAACATTGCCGTGGTTTAAGCCCAGCAGCAACTAGGCACCATGCAGCCACTTGCTCACTCCCCCCCACCCCAGTGGGATGGGGAGGAGAATCAGAAAAAAAAAGCAAAACTCGTGGGTTAAGATAAGAACAATTTAATAACTAAAGTAAAATAAAATTTAATACTAACAACAATAATACTAAAATATAATAATAATACTTTTAATTTAAAGGAATATAGTAAAATAAAATAATAATTAAAAAAAAAAACAAACCAAGATGATGGCAAGTGGTGCACAATGCAATTGCTCACCACCCACTGACCTATGCCCCAGCAGCAAACTGCCCCTTCTGGCCAGCCCCCCCCCCCAGTTTATATACTGAGCATGACATTCTATGGTATGGAATATCCTTTTGGCCAGTTTGGGTCAGCTGTCCTGGCTATGCTCCCTCCCAGCCTCTTGTATGCCTGCTTGCTAGCAGAGCATGGGAAGCTGAAAAATCCTTAACTTAGGATAAGCGCTACTTAGCAACAACTAAAACATCAGTGTGTTATCAACATTATTCTCACACTAAATCCAAAACACACTATACCAGCTACTAAGAAGAAAATTTACTCTATCCCAGCCAAAACCAGGACGCAACTGCAGTTCCAGCTGCAGACAAGTTTGTTATGATTTAGGTAAGGAATAGTCAACCAATTTACCATTTTCATGGATATAAAGGACAGAAAAGTTTTGCACAGTGTGGTTTCATATCACATACAATTAGCCTGAAATTTCAATCTTGCCTATAATCTCAAGGTCAATCTTAGCTGATGCTTTCAAACAGGACTCTCAAAGAGGTGACTTGCAAAGAACTGTTGTTCAAATATCACATTCAGTGCTTGCTAAGTAGTTCAGCCCAACTATGCAAGAGTTAAAAACAAAGTCCTAATCATACAGAAAAAAAAAAAAAGAATCCAAAGTCCATTGTTAGCAGGGAGAGGCAAGCACAAACAGCAGTTAGCAAATGCTAAATAGGACATGCAAAAAGACTTCCATCACGTAAACACAGATAATTATAGGGTTACAGAAAATTCCCACAGAGTAGCAGACAAATTTGAAAAGTCGTATTGCTAATAAGGACAACTACTGACAGAAGACCTCTTCTCCTGCAAGAACAGAAAGGTGGACAAGAACAGAAATGACATGTCAACTGACTTTTTAAAAGAGTGCAACAAACATGCAGTAGTATTGCAAGGATGATGAGAGATGGAGCTAAACAAATTCTAGTCTGTGTTTAAAATTAGGATATCATCAGAACCAGTAAAAGCAATATTTCTGGCCTTGTTTTCCAAGGCCCCATGAGGACAGTAACCATGAGGACTGACTTTCGGACACTCCAGTATTAACCCTAACACACCTACCAAGCTTATCAGGTAGTCTTTCCTACTGTGTTTGTCCACCCCTTTCTTCTGCTTCTTTTTTTTATTACAAGGGACTTTTTAACTCTCCACCATTAATTGTTAGACTCACAACAAGACAGAGAAGAGTTCAAAGTCAAGTGCCAGAACGCAGACAGGGCAAAGGCATAACTGTAAAGACAGAAGAAGATGCTATAAAGATGATTTTAAAAAGAGTAAAGAAAAGAGAAGTAGGAAGAAATGCTGGAGCTTCGAAGCAATAATAAGTGGGAAAGGAAATGCTGTGTATTGGTATGTATTTTGATAGGCTTATTCTCTCTATAGCTATGTAATGTTGTAACTCTTAATAGAGCAACACAGAAAAGGGAAGTATGGGATGTAATTGCTCGGGCAGAGTTATGAGGCATGCAGGCATACGTGAGCTCTTGCACACAGACCAGAACAAACACGAACACTTATTGTTGATTTGATAAAGAAATACAGCATATTTTGTGGTGTGCGCCAGCCAGCTGCCAACTCACTGCTAAATTGAATGCGCCTACAGTCTCTACTGAGTGGTCTTGCTGCCCCACACAGTGTCTGAATTGCTCATTACTGGCTTTCCCAGAGAATAAAGGAGATCACGGCGACTAGTGAACAGTAAATGATCTTGCTAATCTGTTTAAGCATTCCTAGTTCACCCCTAATGAGAACATCTAGGTGCCCAGGGTATGATTAAGGGTCACATACCAATAAGCTGTTTGAGCCTCTGCCTTCTCTCCCTTGACTTTAGGAACCCTCACTTGATTATTAGTGGCTCTTTGTAATTCTCACGAAGAACTCACAATTTTGGAAGAAGGCCAGCAATACTGATCATGACACTTGCATGGGCAATTTCATAGATCTTTCTTTGCAACTCCACTCCTTCACCATGGAATCTTCCTTGGAAATGGGCTTTAGGAAAACAGGATCACTAGTGCAGCTGGTATAAAGTGGCAGTGTTTATTTCCAGCAGACCTACACAGACATATACCAACTATTTAACGCCAATATTAAGCACGGACTATTGCTAGTTGTCTATTCTTCTTGGAAAACATGGGCATATCCACATATAAGCAAGTAACGGCAAGGTCTCAGAAGCAGCCAACCTTGTAGCTACAGGCCTGTGTTGCTGAGGAGGTTCCTAGGCCAATTCAGGGGTGGTCTGATAGCTCCAACTGTGTTTGTACTCTGAAAACCGTGGTTTGTTCTCACAGGCAGTGTTGGACTGAAATTCAGAACTGGGTGTCTGCCCTTGCTGAGAGAAAGTAGGAGGGAGAATCCCAAAGGGAACGTTTGCAAGCAAAGCCCCTGCATTTCCCAGTGCTGTGCAAGCACGTGCCTTCTCTGGCTTCTGGCATCACACCATTTCAATTTCCTGTTGCATTCAGGCAAGAATATTTCTGTTGATCACTTTTCAATGAGCAGTCTCATTAGCTTTAGTGCTTAAGGTTTTATGTTTATGAAGGTTTTAAGTTTATGAAACTGCAGAGAAGAAAAGGCAGGTGGGTCAATATGGAAGGCATTATGAGAGAGCAGCAAGTTTAAAGTATTTCTGTTTAAAGTCGACCTGCTTTAAGGAGGAGATTAGACCAGATGAGTGACCCAAATTTTCTGTGATTCTATGAATTGTGTTTTCAAACCAGATCCTCTCAAGTTTACTCTCAACCATTCAGGTTTGTTGGAGTAAAAAGGGAAGAAATGGTATTAAACAGCAGAGTGATCTTATACATATGTTTGCTTTAGTCTCTTCTTAGTAAGAGGACATTTAATTCATTAGCCGAGTTCTACTCTTTTTGCCTCATCAGTATAAAGGGTTTAGGATAAATTAAAAGCATTACTCCATGGACCAGGATATAGTGAGTAACTTACATTCTAAAAGTAATCTGTAAAAACCTTTCATGCTGTCTCTCAAAATTGTGCCAACCCTTTTCACAGCCAGAATACAAAAGATTATGTGAGGTCACTGGCAACTAAGAGTAAAATATGTGCACATTAAGCATGTTTTACCTAGATACATAAGAAAATATAAGAGAGAAAGAACAGAAAACCCTATAGTGGGACAAATTCAGTTAATGAAAAACAGTCTAAAGCCCCCAGAAGACTGCTGTCATTTGGCCACCAGACCAAAATGTATCTCCTTCTGCAGCAAGCCCCCAGGACAATTAGCTGCTTTTGTCCTTTGTGAGCAACCTTTAAATTTTTTTCAGGTATTCGTAATCATCTTAAAAAAACTGCGTAAATTGTGAGATGTTTTTGTTGTTGTTTTAGCTAGTTTCTGGACAGAGTCCAGAACTTGTCTCTCTGCCTCTAAACTATGAGTCTCGTCACATAGCACAGTAAAAATAAATCATGATTTGCATTTCTCAATACCCTTCAAATAACTACATGGAGTAAAGCCAAACCCAGCCTCTTCATTGAAACAAACAGCTTGCATTTTCACATACCAAGATTGCTTCTCCTTCATGTAAAGAGTAATGTCTGCCTCCCAATTTCCACATGGCCCACTGTGCAACTTACTACAGCCACATTTTCTCCCCAGTAGCTCACGTAGTAAGTGCTTTGAGTCAGCACGTTCAACCACAACAGCAAACTTTGATAGGATTTCCTTCAACTACTGAAACGTTTAGGCACGTATTCAGCTTATGACTCAGGGTGCTTATCTGTCAAGTGAAACTCCCTCTGGGATGCGAAGCACCATCATCTCAATCACTTCTCTTTTTCCTCTGAAAAAACAAACAAACATTCAGCACACTTCTGAGTCTAGGTCCTTCCTTCTTTCCCATCCCTCACCCATCCCTGGCCAGAGGCAAGCTCTGGAAAACACGAAGAACACAGGCACAATTGTTCTCAGCTTCTACCTTGTGCTCATTATATTGGCAAAGTTTGAAACCATTTGCTTCTGCCATTGTACTTTTAAACACTGTAGTTCCAGAATATCAGCAAAATCATAACACCATTCTTCGCGATAGGTTCCTGCCTCCCATTTTGGCATGCTATCATTCACCAAACTTATCACCATGTTCTCATATTTATCTGGCAGATTATTGGACATTCAGCCCTTCAGTCTTCAGCCCTACAGTCTTCAAAAGGGAAAGTTCTTTTTTTTTCCCAGCTTTCTTTTTTTACTGTATGCTCGATTTTTTTGAATGTAGAGGAGTCTCTCCAACCTAGTGTGAAGTGGACAGAAAGGAAACACATGCTAGAGACACTTGAAAAGAGCTGCCCATGGTTAAGCTACAGAATTTAACAGGGAAAAAGAACCAAAGAAGGGATGGATTTCTGTCTGAAGAATGACATATGATCCTTTACTTCGGGTTTTGTTTTTTTCTGACAAGCAACCCAGATAAAGGACACACAAATGTTAAATTGTGCTACCTGTTCTGGGACAGTTGAAACAACACTCCAGTGTAGCTACTCCCATGCAGGCAGCAGAACAAAACAAGAGTGGTGTAGGGCATATAAATGCACAGTCAGTTTTACTGGCTTAGATGTTTTGATGAAAACCTCAATGTTTCAGCTGAAATAGTTACTCTAGTACCAAGACATGCAGTCCGTAACTTTAGTAAGAGATTCGGAGGGAGTAGGAATCCTGAACCATTGTAGTTCTCTGAATGTATTATCTTCAACAACCTCTTCCACCTGTATTCTTTCCTTTATAAAAAGCTACCCACCAAATGTAATTCCAGAGGAATTCCAGATTTTGCGGCCATGGCTGTATTTGTTAAAACACAGATTAAAGACTTCCTTGTAAAGGCTTAGCTTTTCTAGTCAACAGAGTAGCTTGGCTATTTTTTCTAAGACTGCTGGCCAAAGAAAAGAAAGAAATTAAAGAAGCTGTCAGGAAGAAAGCCTGGGCAGAAAGCAGGGACAGGCAGGGGCAGAGACAGAGATGAAGAGAGATGCAGTGTGGATAAGGAAGTAGAGAAGTTTGAACTTCAGAGGAAGCTGAGGATAAACCTTGTGAGAGCAGTAAGAAAGGAAGTTTCTATACGTGCCTAGGATTGCACCTGCTAATCTACACAATGCAAACCCGCAGGAAGTGACTCAGTGGTCAGAGCCTGACACACAAAAGGAAGCATCCTATATTCCAGGAAAAGGTATTTGGCTTATGTGTGGACATAATGTTTTTGTTCAGGTCTTGAACCGCAACAGCATTTGGTTGTGTTTCTCATATGCAGCAGTTGCCCAGTTCTAACTTACTATTTTTAACTCAAGCCCATCAAAGTAGGAAGAGCAATTTTTGAGGAGGATTGCAGTACTTTATCTGCATTTATATGAAAGAAGGACCGGAGCCATAGTGCTCTGAGCACCTAACCTAGCCCAATTTCTCTGTGTGTCTTCATCCATAACGTGGCAGTAAATAAAAACAAATACAAATTAAGAAAAACTCACTTATTTGATGTTCCAGGCCAGGCATAAAGTGGGAAAACTATACTGCTCACACTAAAAGTAGTTTGTGTCTTTTTTTTTTTTTACCCTGATTAATGCAACATCACAGTATAGTGCTGTCATACCAGATTTACAAATTGCAAGGACAAAGAAGCAGTTGGGCATCATGGCTACTGAATCGCGCTAACTCACACAGCAAACCAAAGTGATTTCAGTGCCTAATTCTCTTCAGTTCCTCTATCTACAATGGCTTTAAAGGAGAAGAGACAGGATGAATTAGCTGAAGTAGCTCCTGGTTATCAATGTTAATGCAAAGTTGTACAGGCTGCCATCGTCATTTGCAGACAGGACACGCATAACTGGAATTTTCCTCCAGCCCACTGCTCCCCTATTACCTTAGAGCCCCTGAATGCACCACCTGGAAGTCCTTGTCCTGGGGTCTGGCTAGACCAATGTCCCATGGACCCAAGGCATGGGAGGAGCAGCAGTTAGCAGAAGGCCAGCTTGATGCTGCCCTGCAGACTTGCTCCAAATACCACTTGGCAGAGCCACAGCATGTGACCCTCAAGGTTTTGTAGTAAAAGGTAGAAAGTTTCCAGTTCCCTTTTGACTGATATGGCAGAAGCTTAAGGTGAAAACATACCAATCACATCTTATCCAATTGCGTTTTCTCTCTGGAAAGAGTAAATACAGCCTCTGAGAAGCCTAGCATACTGTACAAAGACAATTAAAGGCTCCTGTAAAGGCTCACTGAACTGTATTTTGAGCTGGTGTTAGCCCTGAGGATGATAACTAGTCACTGTTCTTGTGAGACGTGCAAAATGTCAGGGGAATATAAAGAAGTGTTGTGTTCAGGAAGTGTGTGATGTGACTAATAGAGGATGACAAGGGGTGTGGTTATCATGAGATATTCACCTCCCTTCAGCGCCTTCATGAGACGTGAGAAAATAAGTATCTCCCTCCTCTCCCTCTCTTTCATGGGCATGTTTATCCACTTAGATAATCCAAAAGTTATCATACTGCTCTTATTAAAAGCCCTTTTGGGGCAGTTAGGAAGGAAGGAAGTTTATTAGAGAGATTCTGAATTGCTGTTCCAGCTGAGTAATGCTGGACACAGAACTCAGTTGACTTCACAGCAAACAGTTTATGAAAAAGCTAAGTAATTTCTTGACCAGAACAATGTATTTGAAGCAAGACTAAAATTTCTTTGGTGTTTGAATACGAGGTCCACAAGTAGGATGGGCTACTCCCATCTCTGATTCTCTCAGGGGACCACCTAGGGCCCCGTCTCTCAGCCTTGGTGTGAAATCTCAAGGCAGGTAGGAAGAAGTGTATAACCAAGAAAGCAACGGACATCTGCATGTAAAAAAATTTTTTCTGGATGCAAAGGCGAGGGAAGGAGCATAATGCTGTGAAGAAAACAGAGATGAAAGAAAGAATGGGGGAAGTGGTGTTGCAAATATTCTGATAAAGAAATCAAAATTTAATCACATAAAAGAGTTAGGTTTGATTAAGAAGTAAAATTGTGAAGCATAATGTATAGGATTGTTAAGTTTTAAATGTAGCCATAGAAACTTTAGGAACTGTGTTATGTGTGACTATAGGAACCTTAATATTATTGAAGTTTGAAACAGCCAACCATGGAAACCTCACCAGGAAGTTACTGGTTTTTCTATGTTTTGTTTCAAGAAACTAAGGAAACCATCATGGACACCAGTTATGCTGCTTGGAAACCCCTTACCCTTCCCATCTTGATTTGAGTATCGAAGATTCCAATCAGTGTTGCTAAGTGAAATTGACCAATGATTGTTTTTAAATAAGAATATTGATAAGGTTATATAATCAAAGGCCCAATCATTATAAAGGTTAAATTTAAGAGCAAGCATAGCATGCATTTTTATGTAAAGAGTTTATGTAACAATGACCTGACAGGAAAAGTCTATAAAAACTGATGGATTTTGATACTAAGTTGGACACACCTTTGGAGGAGCAATCCCCCGTGTCCCCAGTGCTGCGATAAACGAAGTGCCTACTTCTTAACTTCACATTTTTTATTCCAGATTTTGGTAACAGTGGGGAGAAGAGCACTGGAGGGGTGTTAGGTGTTAGAGCAAGGGCATGAAAGATAAGTGTTGGCTAGAACAGGAAATTTAATCGAAAGACGGAGCAGTAGTAAAGGAGAGAGCAAGACAGAGAGAGAAAGAAGAATGAGATGGACTTTGGGAATGGAAGAATGGGAGCCCAGAGCCTGGAAGAGGAAGTTCTACTGTGAGAGAATTGATGAATAACTTCAGTAAAAAAGAGAAAATCAATGAAAGGAAATTAATGGAAATTGACAAACTGGGTCTGACAAAAAAAGAAGAGGAGGGGAAAAGAGAAAAAAGATAATCAACGGTTGGAAGAAAAAAGGAACGAGAAGTAGACAAAGCATTTTATCCTTTTTTATTTTTTTTGGTCTTGTATGTCTCCTAGAACATCTCATGGTGAAATTAATGGAATTTTATTTCCCAAGGAAAACAGCTACTTAAAAAAGAAAAAGTGTTGTGTACAGAACCCAGATGCTACCCTTCACCCCCATCCCCATGAGTGACCCTTCATTTCCACTAAATATTCACCATGGAGACTCTGGTCTAGACAGATTTACACCTGTAGGCATCTCAAACCACAAAGTACAGCTCAGCTCTTCAGAACAATAAAGCCAGCAAATTCATTCATTCCCAGCATTCCCTGTAGATTTCGCATAATGATTCTGCAGAACTGAAGATCAATTGGTGGTTTTTTTTCTCATTGCAACTTCAGGAGACACTTACAACATGTGACAAAACCAGGAAGCAGTTGGTGGTAACAGGCAATCCCATCTGAATCTCTCTCCCCCTCACACCTCGTGACAGAATAATTCTCACCATTATCATCACCACCCATATTTTCACATCCATGTTAAAAAAACCCAGATGCATCTATATAACATACCCAACTGTTGTTAAAAACTCAGACACAACAGCCAAAGGGTTGGGCTTCAGGGCCTCAGGCTTATGAACGTGAGAACCACCTGCAAGATTAAAACATCAATTGTCCTCAGGTGTATAACCATGACTTCAAAACTCTGATAATTGTCACCTTCTTCAGGTTAGAGACTGCACTTGTGGGGGAGATCATGGGAGGTTCCAGACTGATGGAGGACCCAGGGACAGGCAGCCTCACAATTACAAAGGCAGAGCCTCTCTCTGCTTTGTTCCTGCAGGGAGCATGGCCAGAAGCAGACCAGGCTTTCGGGATGTCTCTGCTTAGCTGCAGCAAGAACATCCCATAACAACAGGGTATGTATTTTGAGCATGCCCAGGTGATAGCATTAAGGTAAAAGAAAAGCTAATTTTGTGTCAGAATATTGTGCTAAAACCTGCACCAGCAAGACTGCTTACACAGTCAGTAGTATCCCAGCACTTTCTTCCATACTATATTAGCAAAGCACTCCAGGAAAGTTTAAATAACCACAAACTGAGGCTAACTACTTCCCACCTGAATAGTTTCTCGAAATAAAGACTGGTCTGCCTTCACTGGAGCAGACAGGAACAATGTTGGAACCATATCCACCACAGGAGATGAACCGCTAGTGTGGGGCATGATGAGATTTCTAAATGTTCCTCAGTATGGGAACAGACCAAAACTGGGTCAGAGAGTAGAAGCCAATACAAGGAAATCAGATGAGCAAGAAGCATGAACAAACACATGTTAAACACTTACAAGCCATCCACATTCACACAGAAAGCACAAAGAACTTAACTTGTAATAGCAAAGTAAAAAAGGAAAGATGCACTTGTTAAAAAAATCAAATGAGAAATCTTCTTTCCCTGTTTTTTTATGAAATACAACAAGCCATTTCTATCAGACTTATTCTTGGGATCTGTATTTAGAGCACTGAGAAATAAATCACTAAAACATTGGCTGTTAAGGAAAATTAACTCAATGCCAGGGCAGATGCAAACTGTAATGGTTTAGAGATAGAAACCCTTCTTACAGAACTGCCCTGCACAAGACTGATTAATCACATATTCAGCTATCTAAATACAATGTGGCATTATCATATTATCTGGAAACTCTCATTGGCTCAACAGACTCGTGGGACAGGGCCTAGTTACCTGGTTAGACTGTAATCCTTCAATGAAATATGGTGAGGCAGAGTTATGCATGTGTGTAGAGACCCATAGACTTCAGAAAGAGTCCATGCAATGAATTTTTTTATGGGATTGGACCTGAGTGATGATTCAATGATTATGATGTGTGCTTCAGGTTGAAAGACAGGGGGTTTTAACTCTTTTTTAATCAGGCAGTTGACTTATCAGGAAACGAAATGCCATGGTAGTGAGGGCACATAACACATAGGTAATACACAGGCTTCCTATCATATTTCTACATGTGTAATGACATGGAGCTCTATAAGCAGCACAACAGGTTGAGTTTGGCTCCCAGTGGTGCAGATGCTTCTGGCTGGAGTTTCTTGTGTCTAATATTGTGCAGCCTTGGCCTTCAGTTTTTGCCTTAGCTAAGTACTCATCAAATCCTCCATATAGATGGATTCTTTTCCCAGTTCTCTCCCCCATCCCACTGGGTGCAGGGGGAAGTGAGTGAGCAGCTGCATGGTGCTTAGTTGCTGGCTGGGCTTAAACCATGACAGTATATAATACTGTTAAGCTCACACTGCAATCCTTTCTTCTGAAGGGTTAACGATAGACTCACTTGGACTCTAATAATCTTAAAGTTCTGCACTCCTCCATTAAAACCAGCTAGCCAGTTCAAAACCTACAGTGAGTATTCTCCTGTTAGAGAACTAGGCTAATTCTATTTTAAAAATTGTCAAATTAAGCTGTTAATTCCTGAAGGGATTCCACTCTGTAAATTCTAAGGCACTATGAGAGAGAGCTATTTCCTTACACATGATATATTGTAGAGTTAGGGCCCTGGAAATCCATATTATCAATATCCCCATCTAAATAATCCAGTCTTCTTGAGAAATGTCTTGTAAAGAGGATCTAATTTTCAACAGGGCCAGGATGGCTTCTACTGGCTAGAGACAAGGCATCATGTATTTTTAAAAAGCACTGCCAAAACCTGCTCTCAGAAACATTAGGCATGGATAGAAATGAAAGTTATGTGCCTTGTCCACAGCTTAGAGTTGACAGAGAAGTGAAACAGAATGGTTTAGAGAGAGCAAGCAAGAGAGCACACAAGCTGTGGTTTCAAATAGTAGACACTGAGGGTGGAAACTCGGCTCCACTGAAGCTGACAGGATTTTCTGACCCTATGTATCTCCAGTTCCTGGAAAGTCCCACCAACAAACAGTAAGAACACATTCCCTCTGATAAGATTCTGTAACGTAGCAAATATTTATCTTTGTGACCAACAGTTTCTGCTGTTTGTTTTATGATGTTATAGAATACTTGGCTCTGCACCTGAACTAGGGCAAGGTGAGCAGCCCTACTACCTGAGCACTAACACGCTCTCATTGCAACACATACCCCCCAGTTCTCCTCCATTTGAGTTGAGATCCCACTGAAGCTACTGCCAACACATGGAGGGGTTGGCAGCAGTGCTGAGGGTAAAGGTTGAAGATATCTTTCACAATATCACCAGTTTGTTCATCAAGAATAATGCAGGGAAAAGGCTGTTTCTTAAGGTACCTTTTGTAACAACTTCACTTATTACAGCATTCATTAGGACTGTAATCTGAACTTCAGTACCATCGTGGGAAGCTCTGGAAGGAATCCACTATAAGAATGATTGAAACAAATAGTCAAAACTGGATTTTCTTTTTTTTTTCCTCCACCAGAAAGATCTTTTGACTAATTGAATGAACTGGAGATATATATTTTGATGTCAAAATCTCTTGAGAAATGGACTGAGTTTGTAGCAGCTCTTTCCTACATATACTACAGGAAAGTCTGACTGCACACCCCATTGCAAGGCACAGCAGTTGTCTACTCTCAGGGTGAGGAGGTATTCACACAATTTGCAACACTGCCATCTCTACAGAGTCGGTGAAACAGTTCAGTAGCACAGAGAACAAACTACATAACTATTAATTGATTGCTTTTAGAAATGTTCTTCCATGCGTGCCTTTTCTTTACCTAGGTAAAGGTGCAAGAAGCAGAAGCCTGAGGTAATGTCATGTTTTAACAGGCTAAATTCCCACCACAAAGTCACAGCCATGATTCTCATTTAAGGTATGCAGTTCCATGCATACCTTAACGCTTTGGTTTAGTTTATGTTAAAAGATTAGATTTCTTCAGGCTGCATTGTGCAGAGAAAAACAGCTTCAATCAATAGTTACATTGCTTTGATTGGGTCAATAAAACAAAGGGTTGATAGATTGACCCACCTTCCCTTTATTCATGTAACATTGAATGAAATGAGGAACATCCCTTAAAATAAGTGAGAACTGGCCACTCTGTTCCCCTGGTCTTAGTACTTCTCATTTCTGGGCTAGAAGAAACAAAACGGTTTGGTTTATTTCCCAGTTTAAACTCCGAAAACTTGTAAAATCTATTGCCTTCACAATAACTGTATCAGGACTTACCAGAATTTCAAAGACTCAGGCACGTCTGGTGTTCTAGATTTAGCCCCTGTGTAGAATAAATCATTCCACTCTGGAATGAAGCCAGCTGGAAGTCATTCCCCCATAACAGCATCTCTGCTGCTTCCTCAAGGACTCTTCTCTGGGTCATTGATTAGCCTTTCTGGCTGGGTTTCTCTGACAAAATCTTTGATGTAATAATACCCAATCAGGCAAGAGAACATCATAACATTAACATGAAGAGCGTATGATCTTTACAAAAGAATGCAACAAAACTGTCTCCTTTTTCACTTTTCAAAACGATCACCATTTCACTTTCATCCTAACAATTCTCACGATTTTTTTTAGGTTAGACAAAGTTACAGTGTAATTCAGTCCATTACAAAAAAATCAGAGACTGAAAGAGAAATAGTTCACTGGTCCACTATGCTTTCCTAGTACAGTTATCATTCCAAATTATTTAAAAACTCCTTTTCTGCAACACCTGCAGATAAACATAGGGGAGATTAATATTTAAAACGGCATTAAATTATGACAAAGAAATCCCAAATTATGCAAAACTAATCTGACTGCTACAAATGTAGGAGTGAAGACCAAATTTGCCCTAAACCCTGAGGTCCAGCTTTCCTTTGAATCCTAAAATTTTTGTATGTCCTTATATAATAGTAGAAGTACAGAAAGTGAGGGAGGGATGGATGCACACTTTGGACTCAGAAATCACCTAATTATTTGGGTATTTCTACAATTTTTCCACTTCTTTGTCATGCCCAGTTCCCTCATTGGAGAGCATTTGAGGTCAGTCATGTCTCGTGGTTGAATAAACACCTTTCCTGTCAGCTATTTTGCCCAGGTTAATGTTTGGCATCAGAATGAGGCCCATTCTAAGTTGTTTATCACAATGACTGTGATAACATTTCTTTGGCAGTACCTATGGGTTATCATTTGCTTTTCCAATGCACACAACAGTCTGCATATAGCTTGTTGAAGGGGAGGCACGTGGGTTCAGTTTTAAAATTCAACACAGGAGCTTTGTTTTAGCAAAAAGTAATAAAAAGTTCAGTGTGGGTAATGAGCACAAGTAGGTCTGAGTCTATCTGCTTATCTGATTATGCACAAAAAAATTTCTCTTTCAAATACTCTCCTGCATGCTCTGTAATCAAACCAGTCCACAAATAAGTCAGCGTTGTCCTTGATTGTTTTTGTCCTCTCTGCTGCCAGATATGTACCCTTCACAGGGACCTGAGAGTGATATGGCCACTGATTTCAGTGGGGCCCAGATTTCAATCTTGATCTTCTCTAGTCCAAAGGAAAGAGCTGAGAGTGTCTTCAGGGACCCAGGTACTCACAGAGAAATTCAAAACACTTACAGACACTGTGGCAGCACACAGGGTTGTCAAAGTAGCAGAGAGCCTTCCATATTGATTAGTTCCATGTTTAATGTATACGATACTCTTGCAGTGTTTGCAAATAACCTTTTTTGTATGAAAACAGCAATGGCTTAGTCAAAGCCAGATCAAAGAGGCACGCATGATTCACATCCACTAAATAAACACTGATGCCTGATGGCAGTAATACAGCTATTTATATTCATTGCTTGATTTAACCAGTGGCATTCCTTTAATATGATAATAAGCACAGGCTGTTTGCTATGGAAAAAAAGAGACTTGAGTGCTAAACTTGCTCTTAACACCAAATGAAAGTGATATTGGTGGGCAAGTTGAGGTGTGCTAATTAACTTCCACTACAGACAAAATCAGAAGTTTAATTTTAGATTATACTTTGGAATTTCATATGAACAAATAAGCAGGCAACTTCAGTGGCAGTTAAGCACCTGAATATATTGGAGGGTCTGGTAGCCAGGTCCCATCAGTGACCTCTGTGTTTCATTGGAATCGCAATCCTGCAAATCAATTTCTTCATCTCCTTTGTAGTAACTGATGTTGCAAAAATGAGGGTAGAGCACTCTTAAATAGCGTTATCATCAGTGACTACAGCTCTAACACCACAAAAGCCAGCACTAAACTGGTCTGCAACAGCAAGTAGCTCTCAGGAGCAACAAGTATCAGGAAGGCAGAAGACAGACAGCCCCCTCTGCTGAAAGGGAACCTGAGCTGGCCTTGTGCCGCAGACACTCTCGGGTGACCTGCACTCAGCAAAACTGCAAAAGCCTTCCAGATCCTGCTGGTCCACAGCCACTGCTGGTTACTGTCATTTTGCAAGCAATCCTTTGCTTTTGTTCGTCATCCATATTACTTGACCAAAAGAAGAAAGAATGTATCAGTATGGAAACACTTCACAACTGTCATGGTTTAACCCCAGCCAGCAACTAAGCACCACGCAGCCACTCACTCACTCCCCGACCCCTGCCCCCCCCCCCCCC
>NW_010973368.1:793023-847838 GCF_000737465.1 Haliaeetus leucocephalus
GGGGAGTTGCCCGCCCCCCCCCCCCCCCCCCCCCCCGCAGTGGGATGGGGGAGAAAATTAGGAAAAGAAGTAAAACTCGTGGGTTGAGATAAGAATGGTTTAATAGAACAGAAAAGAAGAAACTAATAATGATAATGATAACACTAATAAAATTACAACAGTAATAATAAAATGATTGGAATGTACAAATGATGCACAGTGCAATTGCTCACCACCCGCCGATCGACACCCAGTTAGTCCCCGAGCAGCGATCCCCCTGCCCCCACTCCCCCAGTTTATATACTAGACGTGACATCCCATGGTATGGAATACCCCGTTGGCCACTTTGGGTCAGCAGCCCTGGCTGTGTCCTGTGCCAGCTTCTTGTGTCCCTCCAGCTTTCTCGCTAGCTGGGCATGAGAAGCTGAAAAATCCTTGACTTTAGACTAAACACTACTTAGCAACAACTGAAAACATCAGCGTTATCAACATTCTTTGCATACTGAACTCAAAACATAGCACTGTACCAGCTACTAGGAAGACAATTAACTCTATCCCAGCTGAAACCAGGACAACAATGCACAAAATAATCTGGAAGAACATGCTGAAAAACTGTCATTGTATTCTTTCCCTGTTCTTCTACTTTTCCCTTGACATAACTATCAGGTCACTGCTGGGAAAAGAATACTTTGTTAGAAGGACCTTTGATGTGGTCCACTATGACTTTCCCCCCACTTCATCTCTTATGGTATTCACATGGCACAATACTGACCACTGTAAAGCAGTTCCAGTTTTATCCAAAATCATCCACGCTGCAAGAGTATGCATTCTTCATCCTGTTTAATAGTAATAACTATCTGATTTGCAGTGGTTAGTTGTGTCCTTAGGCAACATGAAAATGGTGGTGAAATCAGTATCAGAGGAATCACGGCATCTTTTGAATTTGACCACAAGACTGATAAATACAGCAGGTTCTAGTAGAAAACCAACAATGAAAAAAATCCCAGAATGCAAAATCTGATGGACATTGCACCCACAATGGTATGCAGTTATTTTGAGAAAGTCCAGAACTCTATGGATCTCTCTTTTCCTCACTGAGATCTAACCCAGTGTAAACAGAGTGGACAGACTCTCTAAATCTACTAGCATCATCACAGGAATAAATGGGCTAAAATTAAAAAAAATACAAAAAACACCATTCCATGTAGACAAGGCTTCAGACTTTTCTTGAAGAACATCACTTATCACTGTTTTCTTTCACTATTCCACTTTAATAAGAAGAATACTTTCTCTCCTATGAATACCTGAGGATTTGTAAACATTGTTTCCATTTGAGTTATAGAGGAATGTTGTAGATTTGTTTTCATTCAGTTCCTTTGGCAAATTTCTTTTTGAAACTGTGACATGTCATTGCAGAGGCACATTAGATTTGAAATCTGGGACTTTTTCCTCCACCTTCATGTATGTTTACCTTTCTCCATAATTTACTATTAGTTGAACTATTGGTAAAACTTATCTGATTTGGATAAAGACTGTTCTTTGATGGCCCCGTGTGCCATAAAATAGCAGTAGAATTCTATTTCCTGTATTGCAGATAAGGCTGCTTCAGTTTTAGAGTTGTGCTTTGACTTATTTGCTGATTTGCTTGATAAACAGAATGGCTTAAAGCCTTGAAGGAAGATGAATACATGTTGTGTCAGAATAACACAGGAATAACTGGGCTGCTAGTACTTTAAAGACAGCTTGTACTTCCTTGTTAAAGAGCTGCAAGAGAAGTGAATTCATTATTTCCCCAATAATTAATAAAGAAACTAGCTATTACTGTAACCAGCAATTTTGAAAGTGATTTCAAATCCTTATGTGTGTCCAACATGCTGATAAAAAACATCATTAATTGCAACTTGAAGGAAACACCAATGTCTTAAGAGATTTTTGCTTGGATAATTGAGAGTGCTTGAACTAAGGTGCTCCTTATAACTCTTATATCCTCAGCCACATCTAATGACTCAGACCTGCTTCTTCAGAGGTGGATTTGACACTGTCCCACAACCCCAAACACACAGATGTAACAGTGCACTTGCAGACCACAAACTGTTGCCTGACTCATAGCCACATTATCTCTTGCACAGATACCTTGAAAATACATCTGTTTCTGTGGCTTCTGTCACCTGGTTGGCACCAGGGAGATCCCCCATTGTCTCAGACAGCTGCATTCCTCATTCATTAGGAAACCATTATTAGTTTCAGGTAATTACTTTCATTTCCTCCGATCCCTTCTGTGAGGTTTAGGATCAATCACAGATTCTTTACAGACCTAATGTTGAGCTGGACTGCAAATTAATTTTAGGGTACTTAACATTTAGAGTTTGGAAGGTAGGTAGTCATATAAATGAATTTTATTTAGTTATTCCCCCAATCTTTGAAGGGATTGCATACTGGTGTTTCTCTATAAATGCCTGAAGACTGTTCTCATGGCCTTTATGAAGTTGTTCAAATTGAAAAATGTCTATAGGCAGTAAATGCCCTTCAGCGTAACTTTGAAAATACATTATATTCTCCAGGAGTCTGGCTTTTATTTGTCTGTTGTAGTGTTTGTGTGCTGTTTTCCAGCTTCTATCTAGCACTACTTTAAGATGGATGATTATTTTACTGAAAATGGTTTACTCGCCTCTTCCAACAAACCTCTGTAAAAGTGATCCTAATTGTTAATGTAAACTTGAGCTGCCCCCCTGATACAAGAAGACTCAGGCTGAGTGCTGGCTGAATTGTTTGCTTTGATGGGAATACAGCATTTCTTAGAAGTGGTTGAAAATGCAAAGCTCTCCATGAGTATGAGGACTGCCTGGGAGTCTGCAGCAGGTTCTCTACATCTATGAAAAAGTGTTGCATCACAACTGCTGCCAGCGCAGGCTGTATTCAGTTCCCACAAAAGAAACCTCACGATCAACTGCCTTAAATTGTTGTGACAGAGATAAAAAGTGGAAGCCTGATTTTTACTGGCAACACTCGGCCTTACCACGCTCAAGTAAGAAAAGAGACCAAGTAACACTTAGAGTGGATAGAAAGTTTAGAGCTAAGCCAAAGTGAATATTGCAAACCTACTTCTTCTAGAAGAAAAGATGTAACACATGGAAATGAATAAAAAGCAATCCATTACAGGCTGCAGCTGTTCAGCATGCTGGGAAAAAACACTGCCCACCTACGGGAAGGCAGTCCTAGACTAGTCTCATGGATAATACTCAGTTTCTATTGCTTAACTTCTCAAAAGGACTTTGCAAAGACACAGATATGACTATTCAGAGTTTACAGCTTAAGAAATTTAGGAATAAGGAAACTGAGGCAACTGGCCCAAGGCAAATCAATGACAGAGTTGTAAAGAGGCCTTCATTACTCCACTCTTATTCTAACCACTAATCAGCACAGCCTCCAGTCCTAGAGGAGGAGGGTATTTTGGCACCGACAGCCTAGTACTCCCTCATACAGCTAGAGAATACAGAACATGGGTGAGGGCCTTATCTCTGTTCTGGCACTCTTCCATCTGCTAAAAATGTCCTACAAGCCCTAGTTCCTGCCAAGGCAGGTGTCCTTGCTTTAAGCAGCACTGGAGAAAGTCCTAAGGCTCCTTGCTGAGGACCCCCCTACCTCTCCAGTTTTGGTTCCCAACAGAAATACAGTCTTCCACTTTCCAACAGGACTGTCTGGAGGAGAGTCCAGCTGGAACAACAGAGCCAAATCATGGAAATCACCAGGAAAATGCAGGCTACATTTCTGAATGTATTACCTAAGAGTGACCTCCTGTGTCTGTACCAAGTGTTCTCATCTCTTTATGGACAACAGCTATGAGAATATGAAGCCACAAAAAACATATTCAAAAAAAATAAAAGGAGAACTCTAAGGAAATTAACACTTTTCTTAATGAAAACCCAACACACACAAGTCTTAGTGCCTTAAAATTTTATCTGTACTGCACAACATATTCAACAGTAAACAGGCAAGTAATAAGTTCTAATAATGGCTCCTGCTACAAATTTCTCTCCTGCAATCTTGTAGCACTGTGTGAAAGCACGAAAAAAGTCTATGACATGCACGAATACTGAGGACTCACTGCACACCTGTATTGGACTAAGAACTCCATTTTTTAACTTGGCTTCAGCTGTTTCTTTGCTGCATTACCTCCCTCTGAGATAAAACACAGAAGAGGAATGGGAAGAATTCTTGCAGATGTCACATGCAAAATAATAACTCAAAAAAACCAACACTGAAATGCCTTGTGTGTGTGCTCCCTCTGAATGGATAATCATCAACACTATGCTACTTTCTAGATCAAAACAGTTTTCTACCTGCAGGCCAGAAATGGGGATTATTTGGATTCTGCTGGTATCCAAATACAGCAGCCAGATGAATGCCCACCTGCAAAGGCCCTCCAAGGGCAGAGCGGCACTCTGTTATATACTGGGTCTCTCTCCTGTCAAGGTACTATTACCATAACACAAGGTCTTATAACAGCAAATTTCCTTGCTGTAAGATACAAGACTTCTTAAGTCTGCTGGACTCAAAATCAAAGAAAAGCACTGGAAAGCTTTGATAACTGAGGGCATATGTTATCTGTCAAACAGAACTTGGGACTGGTGTACATTCACAACAGCTATAAACAGCTGCTTCCTAGACAGACTTCTCCGCTTTGACAGTTCTTCCCATCATGAACTTGAGCCAAAAACTCAGTGTTCTGCTCTTCAGTAAATTCACACAAGAATGGGATTGTGGTTTAGACATTCCTACTGGTTTCAGAGGTTGTGCATGTAGTAAAATTGACCACGCAGGCAATTCTGTAGACCAGTAGGGAGTGGCAGCTCCCAGCTCCCAGTTCTAGAGTTACATTGGTGAGCTGGGGTCAGCACTTTCTCGGATTCCCAGCTCACCATGAGAGACATCCCTCTCTTTCACAACTCTCCCTTTGATTCACCCAAAGCACAGCAAACCAGAAGGCTCTAAACCAAATGCTTCCTGCTCAGTTCTTTGTTTCTTGGGAAAACTTTTGGCCTAATCTCCTCTCCTACTGCTTGTACCTCTGTACTTGGCACCTTCCATTCCAACCCCACCTTGGGATGCAGTGTTAAGACCTAGAAATAACAGTGCAGATGGCAGCCTATGTCCTTAGCCATGTGACAGCTCATGCTATTGCTTTTCTTCAGCTTATTGGCAAAGCAGGGAGGGGACAGAGGGGCCAAAAGGCCTTTGTTATTGCTCTGTGCAGCCTGGGAGCCAGAACTGAATCAAGTTGGGTTCCTCCAATGCCACCATGGCTGGATCATGCCCCAGGGACTCCAGGCAGAAGCTGCAGCGGGGACAGTGAGGGCTTAGCCTTCCAACACTGGGTTGGTTAATGAAGCAGAGGAACCTGCAAAACTTGTAAGAGTGGGACCCAGAGGAGTCACGCCAGATAACTTTTTATTTTCTGATTTTCCTTTTTCAATTAAATTTGACATTTTCGAGAGTGAGCTTGGTTACAGACTATTAATCTGTGGCTGAGAGCCAAGGAAGGAAAACACTTCAGTGAGAAGAACTGAACACTGAAAAGCTTTGTCTGTAGTACAGCATGCTAACATGATTTTAGTGAGTTTTGAGAAACTCAGACAGTGGCAGTTCACTCTTGTGTAACAAAGACATGTTCATACAGTGCTTTCAGAAAAGAAAATGGCGACATTTTCAAGCCCATTTTCTTCCTTTCTTTTACATTCAAAAGGCACATCAGCTAGTGAAAGTTGAGCACTAAGTGATATTTGCCACCAGCTGGGCAAAACTGTTGCGATCAACCTAAAGTGAAAGGCTTGCAACACTTGCAACAGACTGAGAACATCTAACTGGACCTTTGGAAGGAGCTGAATTTCCAATTTCAAGCATACCAGGATCAGATGACAGATTCAGAGAATAAACGTGAGAAGTGCCATGATTTTTACCTGAAACCTGATTATCTACAGCAGCTAGAAAAGATTTGCATTTGAGAACCAGTTCATACCTGATTCTTTGAGGCTTAAAGCTAAAAAGAGGAAGCAAACAAAAAAATTTTATTATGAAGTGAAACTACCACTTAGTTGTACTGCATACTTTTGAAGCCATGGTTTTGACACCTATTCCTTAGGGTCCTTATTCACTTGTTACTCAGGAATATAAAATTCCATTTCAGCAATGGAATAAAGCAAAACATTGAGTTGCAAGTTCTGGAAAGATCCAAGATCTGGATTTGAACATTATGTCTTGGATACAGCCCTTAAAACAAATAAACAAAAGGAAACTAAAACCACATGTGGTATAAGTTAAACAGGCACCTGTAATCCCAGAATGAACAAGTGTCAAATGAATGTTTCCCCTGGAAGTTTTGGGAGCAGTTTTTCTATCATGTGTCTCTCGCATGCAGGAAGAAGCCCTGGAAAAGATTTCCAGTCAAATAGGAAATGGAAAGTATTCAGCACCAGATGGAGGGGATCTTTGCAAAAAATTTTCATTGTGTGTTAAGGCTTTGATCATGATCAGGCATTAATGGAATACAAATTGCTATTAAAATAACTTATCAGTGTGAGAACTATAGAGCAAAATGAAGGCAAAAAAAGTGACCTCACTGGTAAAGATTATAATCCCCCTTCAATGCCAGTCCATTAAAGATAGTAGTTGTTACAGCTTTTGATCACAGTGTCTTAACCCTTTAGCTTAAGCTATAATTGCTCATTCTTGCTAGAAGTCATTCATGTGCCAGTGAGGAAGGGCTGAAGGAGTCCTTTTATATCACTGAGCCAGTTTGTAGAAGGCTTCTGTTTAATTGCTGCTCAGTGAATCATGGTTATGTATGTTTAGGATAATTATGAATGGTTTGTTTAACAAAACAAGAAATAGGGGGGTTTTAAGCATTTAACCACTGCTGAAAGCTCTAAAATCAGAAGTCCACCAAACTTGTTTCCCCTATACCTATTCTCTGTCCCTGTCTGTCCTGCATTTTGGCAAGCAAAAAGAAAGCTTGCAGCAAAAGTCACTTTTGCTTCTGTGCAAGACTCATAAGCACAAGCTCATAATGCATTGCAAATACGATCAAAGAGTACAGATGTAGCACATAAAAACCAATGGGAAATTATACCCAGCTGATGTATTCAAGCACTGCCAATGAAGAAAACCACCTGAACTTTAATGCATTACAGGAGTGAAAGCACTGCCAGTGCAATGGGGCTGTTTACTGTGGAAAGCACTACTCACCTGAAGACCTGTTCCTTAAGCAGGTGCATTTAACTGCTCCAAGAATAATTACTAAACAGTTTTAAAGAGCAGTCTCATCTAAAAAGAGAATTACAGCAGTGCAGTTCCAAGGGCACAGGCTCCAATCGACGCTGTTAACCAGCTGGGTATTTTCATACATGTTCTAGATTTGGTTTTACAACAGCGAGTGAAGGGGAAGCAGGGTGAGCCTCATCTCACATATGGCAAATGAGGGCATGGAGATTCTGAAAAGAATCTAATGATTTTTGTGCCCAGGTAGACATCGTGGCAGCAATGCTTTCCAGAGAACTCACTGTCATACAGGACTTCACCTGTTCAGAAAGCACTGGTGCCACTGTCTTGAAATACAGTTGTAAATGTCAGCACACATGTACGTTGGGACAAAAGCGTAACAGAAGGCACAAAGAAAATTAGGAAAAGAGAGGGAGTGGTCATTTATGGAAAGTCTTGTTCATGCCAGTTTCTATGACATCATATGTCTCTCTGTGGCAGTAGCAGGAAGAAAAGACTCACTTCTTCTGGACATCCTCCAGTTATCTTAACCATGAAACTACACTGTAACTCTGCATCCCAACACCCAATTCAGTACAAAGTTCCAATTCACGCACAGAGCAACTCCACACTGTAAAGTATGCAAGCAGCATTTCACAGGAGAAAGAAAAAAAGGTACGGACCACATAGCTAAAGACAAAGCCACATGCATATACAGAAAAGGAACAACTTCAATCCTATAAACAACCTGATTTCAGACTTCTCTAACTTTCAATTCTATATCCTTTCATGAGTTTTTCTACCCAGACTCAGGAAGCTGAAGGAGAAAGGAACATGATGAGCACATCATAAGATTGTATAGGTGTAGCAATTTGAAGATTCAGAATGCTACAATAGTCAGAAAAGACACACACATCCTGAATTACTCTGAAGCTTGTAATTTTAAGTAAAATTTTGGTCAAATATTACATTTAGCTGCATGCAGGGAGAGCAGTTAAAGCCGCAAAGAGGAATCAACAGCTGCAGTGACTAATCGTCAGGTATAGATTAGATAATTTTCAGGATGTGAAGAGAGCTTTCTGTCTGCACTCTTCAAAGCAGAGTAAACTGACTTAGATGACCACAACCCTCCCACGGATTGTTTTCCCACATGGGCCAATACAAACGTTACCTCCATTGCACCTTTCTCCCTTGAGTAGCACCCGTTGCCAGGCTCCCCATCCCGACTTGCTGCCATATAAAGTAGGCAACAGGAGTTGTGATTGGGACAGGCCAGGAGGAAGGAAAAGGGCAGAAAGGAAGACAAATGGAGGGGAGAAGGAGAGCAAAACTGAGCTAAGAAGGACCAGTGCTGCTCTGCTGTGATGACGGAAGGAGAGAGGCCCAGTTTTGAGGGCAGAAGGAGTTTTTTGGAAGTTTGGGCAGCATTTGCAGTACCAGCTGCAAGTATTTCATGGGCTGGATTTCATGGAGGCATTGCACTGAGTCACTGAAAAAGATACTACAATAAATGTGCTTAGACAGAGTGCTTTTTCATTAAAAGCCATAGGAATCAACAAAGGCCTCTGCTTGCTTGCTTTCTTCTTTAATTGAGAAGTTTCTCACTTTGTTCTAATTCCCAACAGGTTTTCATTGCATTCATAGGACAATTAGAGGCTCCCTCCTCTGGCTATGTTTAATACCTATAAATTCCCATCAAAATTTTGCAGGATAGTAACAAAAAAAATCTGCTTTATATTATTAAGCAGGGACTTGAATCCTGCAGGAATTGTATTTTCATGACCAATTATTCATATTTTTTTCTTTCGGTGTCAAATCATCTAGTACATTTTCAGCACCTAATTGAATGTCACAGTTGTAACTCAAAGCCAAGCAAGATAAAGGGTATCAAGAAAAGAATAGGAAGCAAAAGAATTCTCATTCTCTTCACTTTTTTTTTTTGAAAGATCAAAAACTATAATAAGATAAGCCTGAATTTCATGAAATTTGGGATGTCTATAAGCTAGGGAAATCATTTTGTTTGGACTTCGTGGTTCTTATGTTCAGTTTTAGAATAACATACTTCTAAGTAAGTCCCTTACAACATTAAATACAGGCTTCTGTAATTGGAGCTTCTGTCTCACTGATATTTCCATGACATCGTGTCCAAACTCTGATTATACTTCATTTAATTTGTTAATAGCTTTTACCACAGATCGGAGTTTTTGCATGTGAGTTTCTGAACCTAGATGAGTCTTATTGCTGTATCACTCTGAGCTCAGGAAAATACACCCAATTCTGACAGCTAAACAACACAAAGCGCATTTATAGGACTGCATTGGCCCAATTTCACTTTGTACTTCAAACATACAGTATCCGTCTGAATGCTGTATTCAAGTAAGCGTGCCTAGGAAGATCACACAAGCAGACTCAATGTCCGTCACGGAGCTGAGGGCACAAACCAGCCTGACTGTCCCTGCCCAGCCCCTGGGCTCCCCCCGCCCACGGCCCAGGACCCCACGTTGCCCCCCGGGGCCCTCAGCCCCTGCCCCAGCAATGCCACAGCAGGGCCAGCCTCCAGCTCCCCACAGCCCGGCCCTGCCCGGCCATGGGCCCTGCTGAGCCAGGCCCAGCCCACGACCCGGCCTGGCCTCGGCCGAGCCAGGCCCAGCCCACGACCCGGCCTGGCCTCGGCCCGTCCCCAGGGACGTGCCCAGTGCCTGGGACCGGGGCTGCCCTGCTCCCAGCTGGGGCAGCGGGACAGGCCCTGCCTGCCAGGCCCTGCCCTGCCACCCCACCATGGTGAGCCCTCACCACTCCTGGCCCCACAGCACCCTGGCATTCTTGTATCATTTCGGGCCTACTCAGCTCAAAAAACCTTGACATTTATTTTACTGTGTATTGGACTGAGTCTTTATTTATGTAAGATAAAAATCTGCCCTTTTGCAGAAAGAAGGCCTTTGTGAAAATTTATGCATCACAGCAACATATATATCAAAACTGCATTTCAGCACGTTACTCCAGAAACCTTCCTCCAGTCATTCCCAAGCTCTTTGGGTAGGGATTGCTTCTTTTTCCTCCTGTGTCTTCACATGTCCTCCTGGACTGTGCCAAGCGCTCTGTCGTGGTTTAACCCCAGGCGGCAACCAAGCACCATATAGCCGCTCGCTCACCAGCAGGATGGGGGGAGGAGAATCGGAAGGGTAAAAGTGAGAAAACTCATGGGTTGAAATAAGAACAGTTTCATAATAGTTTAACTTTGATTCTAGCAGCCTAGTCCACCTGCTCATTGTTTCAATGTTCTTCAATGGCACAACTCTACATGAGCTTCTATGCGACATACTTTTACAAGCACGTTATCTACCTGAGCAGCAATATCTTGCCATAATTCAACAGCCCAGATGAGTTTACCTCTGCACTGCCAGCTGGTCTGCTTCCATTGCTGTAGCCGCCCCCACAGAGCATTTGCCACCATCCGTGAGTCAGTATAAAGTGTTGGCCATTTTTCTCATTCAGCAATATCTAAAGCCAGCTGGCTGGCTTTCACCTGTGCAAACTGACTCAATTCACCTTGTCCTTCAGCAGTTTCTGCCACTTGTCATGTAGGACTCTACACAGCAGCTTTCCACCTTCGATGTTTTCCCACAATATGACAGGATCCCCCTGTAAACAGGCATATTGCTTTTCATTTTCTGGTAATTTATTATACAGAGGGGCCTCTTCAGCACTAGTCACCTGCTTTGGTGACACTCTGAAGTTTTGGCCTTCTGGCCAGACCATGATCACTTCCAGGTTTCCCAGGCGGTCAGGGTTTCCCATTTGAGCCCATTGCATTATCATTGCGACCCACTTACTCCATGTAGCATCAGTTGCACAATACATAGAGGGGACCCTCCCTTTAAACATCCAGCCCAGCACAGACAATTGAGGTGCCACAAGGAGCTGTGCTTCAGTACCAACTACTTCTGAAGCAGCTCAAATTCCTTCATATGCTGCTAATACTTCTTTTTCAGTTGGAGTGTAACGGGCTTCAGATCCCCTATATCCCTGACTCCAAAACCCTCAAGGTCAACTTTGAGCCTCTCCAGGCACTTTCTGCCAGAGGCTCCAGGTCGGGCCATTATCCCTGGCTGAGGTGTAAAGCACATTTTTCACATCTTGTCTTGTCCGGGCTCACTCAAGTGCTACTGCATAAACTATCTCCAGTTTAATTTGTTCAAAGGCTTGCTGCTGCTCAGGGCCCCATTCAAAGTCATTCTTCTTCCAGGTCACTCAACAGAAAGGGCTTACAATCAGACTATAACCTGGAATACACATTCTCCAAGAAAGCCTGTTTCTTTTTTGTTAGTTGGTGGAGACATAGCTGTTATTTTATTGATCACATCCTTTGGGATATGATGATGCTCATCTTGGCATTTTATACCTAAAAACTGGATTTCCTGTGCGGGTCCTTTGACCTTACTTTGTTTTATAGCAAAACCAGCTTTCAAAAGAATCCAGATTATTTTTCTCCCCTTCTCAAACAGTTCCTCTGCTGTGTTGCCCCACACAGTGATGTCATCAATTGCAGGTGTTCAGGAGCTTCACCTTGTTCCAGTACAGTCTGGATCAGTCCATGACAAATGGTAGAACTGTGTTTCCACCCCTGGGGCAGTTGATTCCAGGTGTACTGAATACCCCTTCATGTGAAAGCAAACTGTGGCCTGCACTCTGCTGCCAGAGGGATCAAGAAAAACACGTTGGCAATATCAATTGTTGCATACCATTTGGCAGCCTTTGACTCCAGTTCATATTGGACTTTCAGCATGCCTGGTATGGCAGCACTCAGCGGCGGTATGACTTCATTCAGGCTCGATAGTCCACTGTTAGCCTCCACTCTCCGTTAGATTTTTGCACTGTGCATATGGGACTATTAAAGGGTGAATGAATATTACTGGTCACTCCTTGACTCTCCAGTAGCCAGATCAACTTATGGATGGGAAGCAGGGATCTTGATTGGTGTGATATTGTCACTGGTGCACTGTCATGGTAGCAATTGGCACCTGCTGTTCTTTAACTCACAGCAACGCCACCACAGACAGATCCTCTGAGAGACGAGGCAAGCTAGGCAGCTGTTTAAACTTATCCGTACTCAAGGCAGCTATACCAAAAGCCCACCAGTACCCTTTTGGGTCTTAGAAGTACCCTCTCCTGAGGGTACTTAAACATTCTATCACTTCATCAGGATCCTACAGTTGTTCAGGAATGAAGTTCCAGACCATTGGAGGTGAGAAGTTCTCTAGATACCTGCCCATATTTTCCCACATGCAATGCCACCCATGACTATACTCTCACAGAGCCTGGGTCAGATTCCTAAATTGCTTGTTAACCTTAGACAAAACCAAAGCAATATTCCTAAGAAATACCAATAGAAGTATTTTAACTACCCAAGGATGTTCAAGATACTGAGAAGTTATTGTAACAAGGCAGAAAACATCACAGAAGAAGGTGGCAAAGGTGCCATTCTGTATTTCCTCCACAAAAAACATCTCAGAGGAAGAAGTATAGTTAACTGTTTCCATGAGATGGTACCCGACATACAGTAACGGCTTCAGTACAGAGCCCAAATACTAGATTAAGCTCAAGGTCAGTGTTTTAATAACAAAACTCCAAGGCAAAACATCACTAATCACTACCGAGCACAGAAAACTGAAAAAGCCAACACCAATCTTTAACATGTACAGCAAAAAAAAAAGAGCACGGCATAGATCAGATAAACTAATATCGAGAACAGATGAATCAATATCATGACCTGCAACTGTTAGCAGATATAAATCCCTTCTAATACACTCTGGTCAACCTGTTATTATCTCAAACCCTTTGAGCCCCACATCGGGTGCCAAAGAGCACTGTTGTGCTTTAACCTCAGCTGGCAACTAAGCACCACATAGCTGCTTGCTCACTCCCCACCCCCAGCAGGACTGGGGGAAGAGAACTGGAAGGGTAAAAGTGAGAAAACTTGTGCGTTGAGATAAGAACAGCTTAATAATTTGAACTTTTTATTATTATTATTATTAAATTGTAATTAAAAGGAAAATAACAGAGAAATAAAACCCAAGAAAGATAAGTGATGCAAATTGAAAACAATTGCTTACCAGCAACTGATTGATGCCCAGCCAGTCCCCAAGCAGTGGCCCCCCAGCCACCTTTTGCCATAGTTTTATTGCTGTCCATGATGTCATATGGTATGGAATATCCCTTTGGTCAGTTGGGGTCAGCTGTCCCAGCTGTGTCTCCTCCCAACTTTTTGTGCCCTCCCAGCCTACCCAATGGCAGGGTGAGGAGCAGAAAAGGACTTGACTGTGTAAGCACTGCTCAGCAATAACTAAAACATCCCTGAATTATCAAGACTGTTTCCAGCACAAATCCAAAATATAGCCCCATACTAACAACTATGAAGAAAATTAACTCTACCCCAGCCAAACGCAGCACATGCTTTTAGGCAACAGACATAATAAACAAGGACCTTACACTCAAAATTAACTTATTGTTAATTATGAGGCTTGGATAGGGGTGCAAATAAGCTAATTGGAACTGAGCGGGAAATTGTCTTATCCTGGGAAAACGTCACCATTTCATAAAAACTTCAAAGTCCCAAGCTGGAGCAAGACAGATCAAGGCCAGTTAAAATCTTTTGTACCTAAACTTGATCAGATAGCCCTAGGATTGTCCTGTCTTTCTTCATCCTGTTGCCTCCATTCCCACAATGACTAGTCCATCAAGCTTGCTTTAGCCGAGATTTAAGAAAAAAATCATGCCTTTTATTTTTCTCCCTTTCTTGGCTGGTTTTACATTAAAATTCAGGATTCAGCTGCCTGAGAAGTTATTTGAATGTATGGTGAACTAGCATATAAATAGTAACAAATCTACCAAGGAAGTCAAGTTGATTAAGAGCAAAAACTTTCTTTTTCCTTATTGTTTAAGAGTTGAGGATTTGGGGCTACATTTGATACTAGGCAAAAAAAAAAAAAAAAATCCTGTTTATTATGCTTTCCTCCTCTCTATCTCTTCAACAACATGCTGGAGAACACTCTCAAAATAACTATAAGACATGCAAAGAATCCTCCAAAAACTCAGGAAAGGGAAGGCAAACCCTCAACAGGTTACCACTTCCAACACAACATCCAAGCAGATAAAACCCAGTAATCTGACACGGCATCTTTTTAACCAGAAACAAACAACAGCTGCTTTGACACCATAGTCTTTCTTTTGCCAAGCATTTTAAAAGGTAAAACCTGAAAGTTAAAGAAGTCAAAACCTTACAGGAATAATTCTGTTAGCAATTTTGTAAGAAGTCAAACAGAATTAGACTGTGCATGGACATTCTAAAAGGTAGCAATGTAATGCTCAGGCATATAAATAAAAAGAAAGTACAGGCAGACACTGAAATTATGGTGGAGTAGGCTAGAGATTAAAGATAACCACAGTTTAGACCAAAACCCAACTGCTTTTATGTCAGTTATATCAAGTATGATGGAAATACTGAGTGGGGATGTAAAGGAAGAGTGACTAAACAGATCAAAAATAGGAACTGTAAGTACTATGTTAGAGCAGAAAGAGGCTGAAGACCTCCATGCATTCCAACTTGCAGGAGGCTGGGTTACCTCCAAGCCCCCAAAACAAATGGCTTCTGAAGTTGCAGGTCCACTCCATAGAATTCATTATCAAATATTCCAAGAGGTCATACAGCCAGAGGACAGCAAAGGAGGAAGAAATATAATGTGGTTAAATAGAAGATCATTAGTATAACCACAATTGTACACAACTTTTTAGAGCAACTTTGATGGAAAGCATAATTAAAGACATGGAAGGAAGTGGAAAGAAACACTGCACAGATTTACTAAAAGTAGAACATGCAAGACTAAAGAAGTAAGTAATTATTAAGGCTGAGGAGAGACATCTGATTCAGTCTACCTGGACACTGGTACAATACTTACTATGATGGGGCATGAGAGAGGAATCATTAAGTCACAAACTAGAGATTAATATAATATTAGATTACAAATTAGGAGAAGAACTGGCTAAAGGGGAGATTACAGGGAAATTGGAAGCCTAGCGGTAAAGGATAATTAATAGGCTGCTTCTCAGGACTATGTCTTAGAATAAGTTTGATTCATATTTTCTTTAATGAATCTGTTAAAAAAACTGTGATTGCACCATAAAAATTTGCTGTTGTCTCAGAACATAAAGGCATCAATATAGAGGAATATTGTTACTGAAAACGAGTTGAATGACCTTGAAAACTGGAGTGAGACATATGGGATGAAAGTCATTTGTACCAAGCACAAGGTCATGCACGCAAGTCAAGTGTTCTTGCTATAAATACATCTATTGGAAATAACCAAAGAGGGAGGAAACCTGAGGGGGGTGGAGACTCCTTGATGATGATGAACTACCGATATAATTCGGATGTGAGAGAGTCAGATTGTACACCAGGATTTTATCAGGCAAGGTATTTTGAGAAGATGCAAAAAACTATTAAAATTACTTACAAAGCACTAGTAAGATCTAGCCAATCCGTCCCACGTCTGAAGAACATGAACTCCAGATAGAGCAGGTGCTATTTATTAGTCTCCCCATCCCCTTATCATTCAATCTGTTGAAATAAACTGAAGTTATATCTGTATTGCAGGATCTTAAAGTATCTACCATATCTTTAGATTGTGACCTGCTCCCCGTCATGTCCCAGTTCCACATCAGGACAAGCCCATGTTATGCCTTGCTTCCCTCTTTTTCCCTTACATCCTAGTTTCCACAGGAAGGTAACTTAGATGTCTGGGACAGAAGGAAGCCATGACATACTGCAACGGGTTCCCCAATTTGAACAGGAGAGGGAAATGTACAGCAGATATCCCATGGAGCAGTGTACGTATTACCTAGAGATACAACTTTTTCTTTGCCTAACAGCTTGATGACTGAGAGATATGCTGTCTATAAAAACATAGTCAGTGAGCAGTAGGAAAAGAAAAAAGATAAAGGAAAAGGAGCCATCAAAAAAAGAAAATATTAGCACAAGAACAAGCTGCATAAGCTAACAATAAATTTCAAAAGAACACATAAGAGAGGGCAGCTAGGATAGAGGATCATCCCTCTAGCCTTGAAAGCAGTAAGGCCCTGGCGTAGCCTTCCAGTAGGAATAAAAACTATAAAGGAAAGCTGAATTCAAACAAAGCTCGATCAGCTGTTGGAGGAGTTTATGTGATCTGGTTGTCTGGCTGTAGCACTCCCAGTGACCCAGGAGTTCCCCTCCAGAGCTACATTCCTAATTATAAGGTTAATATTTGTCTAATTTTATCACACTGTAAATTCTTTTTAAACAGAGCTGGACTTCCAGAAGTAGGTAGTCCACAGGCAGGATGTCTTCTACAGCTCTTGCTCTGCAGTGTTGCAGAAGAAATTCTTGTAGTGCGAGTGAATTCTTTCTACCTCTAATGCACAAAAAGTATTTCCCATGAAATAAAATGGAGACCATTCTCTTGATCCTAAAGAAAAGTACATCTGCTACACAGTGGGAAACTCTAGAGGGAAGATGGAAACACTGAAAGCAGTTTGGAAAACAGACAAGGACTCTCTCATTTCAAATTGTCACCTTTGACTTTGTTTTAGTAATTTTTCAAATATTATCCCTGTTCCTCCTTTTACAGCATCTCCAAAGCAATCAAAGAACACAATACAACTATAACAGTGCTCAGGAGTCCTTTCAGAGGCTATATTGAATTTTGTCAGCTACAGATTTTGTAGTAAGGGACAGAAAGCCTGGAATGATAAAATATGGAGTAGGAATGAAGATTTCTGACCCTACTGCCAGAGAGCAGCAGACTATTTTAATAATTCAATGAAGGCTGCAATTTTGTGTGGTTCATGTTCCACTTTCTTTGAAGAGGATCCCCATAGAGGGTCAGGGGCTTTTTCCACTGTAAGAAATAAGCAAGGCAGACAGCACAACTGGATTTCAAAATAACTGTTTTACTATTTGTCTTTGAAGAAGCTGTAAGTTTCTGTAAGCTGCAGCCCTACCAACTTCCCAGGAAACTCCATACTATTTAAAAGGCTGTTATGAAAACTGGCAATCAGCTTCAAATGTATTAGAAGGGGAAGGCAATGAGAAAATAATAGGTACATTGTTATAACTTAACATACCATACATCCCAGCATTATCAATAATGTGCTCCTTTAGAGGAAGAAAAAAATTGAAAGTAGTGGTAAAACTGTCCATTCACAAATTAGTATTTGTCAAACACGCACACTTCAGGAGACCATAACGTAGCCTGTGATGATATGTCAAACATTTTCTGGGATAACTGAAACTTGGTGCCCTGCTATTTAGCTTGAAATCATTCTGCCCTGTGCCAGCTGGACAGATGTTTGGATGTCAGGAAGTCTTCTGAAATTGATAAGGAAGGAAGGAAGAACAGTACTCTTCAGCTTTACAGCAACAGGCAAGCACATGATGTAGTTTCTCAGGGTAAGATTTCTATATAACAAAATGCTCCAGTTTTCATTCCCATGCAAGTGGTCAAGGTAAACTTCAGTAGGGATTGCCCACAGCCAAATAAAACACGGAAAACTGAGTATTTTTGTGTCCTGTGAGATTTTATGTCAAGATTATTATCTCAATGTAAAAAAAAAAAAAAAAAAAAAAAAAAAGAGGATACAGTTTTTCTGCAGGAAAACTGAAGTCTAAGATGCTTATTCACTGCAGCAGAAAATAGATTGCAATAGATCAGATAAAATAATAGAGATCTTAACAGAAGCTAAAGGATTGCAACTGCTAATGAGGTACTTATGAGGCCAGTAACCTTTTCTGTCTTAGATCCGAGGTACAGAATACTCATTTCTCTTTATGCGGGCTCTGCTGCTCTGTTAATGAGTGAAGGAGACCCATTATCTGGCTTCCCTCAGGCCTGCTTTTATAATCCTGCTTGAAATGATCTGATCTGTCTCAGGCTGGGCAGCTGTAATGTCTGGTCAGAAGCCCTGTGTAAGTGAGCTGCTGAGCTGCAGACAGTTTGGGACAGTTCTGTAACAGGTTGCCCTTATTCTAGAAGACCAACATCACTTCTAGACTTACACACAACATTTCTTCTGAGTCTGAATCTCTGCCATTTCAAGAGCGGTAGCCAAGAACTTGGCTATAAGCTACCCAGGTGTGTAGTAGCCTATGGGAGCTTCCATTACTGCTTCTAAGGCAAGAGGCAGCTCAGGGACACGAGCACATATAACTGAAGTGAACTTCAGTAATTGCGTTGGACAAGTGGACTGTTGTTACCTCTTTGCAGAGAGATGAAGGCTTACACGCAGGCACACGTAATGTTCTTGTCAGAATACACATGAACACAGATGTGAGGTTTGTCTCATGGAATAGATGCTACAAAATATCTAACAAAATGAAACAAATTTTAGAGTGAGTGGGATTAGAATAGAGAGTTCAAATCTCAAGAGAAAAGGAATCTGTAATGCAAGGGTCTTTTCTTACTGACCATGCTGTTGGGCTGGAAGATACTTGGAGGTAACTTGCCAGTTGCCAGTAATTGATCTACCATTCCCCAGCCTTCTTTCCCCAGACTTCAGAAAGCACTCGTTATATCAAGTCTTAATATGTCATTCCAAGTTAATTCACCTTGCTGCTTTAACTGCAGTCTTAATATGAATTTAGATGACTAATTTATGCTGGAATACACCATAGTTGTTTTCTTAATTACCTATACCATCAATACAACGTTAGACAACCTTTTCCCTTTGACCACAGGGCCAGGTAAAAGGATCATGGCTGAAGTGCTCCTGGTGTAGCCTCACTTTCTTCTTTCTGAGCTGCAATTGCAGTCATCGTTCCCACAGGATGGCAGCAATTGCAAGAAGAGGTGTGCGCTCCTCAGAATAAGGGCTAACAAAAACCAAAATATGTGAGTAGTAGGTTGGTGTCCGACTATTTTGGGATACTTTTTCCACTTAGGGAACTGAATGAAAAATAAACATGATCAAAAGCACGATAAGTCTGTGTGAGGAACAGTTCTGACTGAGAAAGTGAGAAAAAGATGGCTGCGGAGTCACCTGTCATGTCAGATTAGATAAAATATGGTCTGATTGCAGCACATGAAACGCGCTTCACTGATGAGGAAGTAAGATCACCCAAGTGTCATTGTTATCTGAGTTTAAGGGGAACCTTAAGTCAAACAAGGAGTATTATCTGAAACATGTGAACCAGCCAGGGACTGAGAGGATTGTCCTGTCCCACCTCAGGATGTTGCACAATGTTATAGAATCATAGAATCGTTTAGGTTGGAAAAGACCTTTAAGATCATTGAGTCCAACCATTAACCTAACACTACTAAGTCCAGTACTAAACCATGTCCCTGAGCGCCACATCTACACATCCTTTAAATACCTCCAGAGATGGTGACTCAATCACTTCCCTGGGGAGCCTGTTCCAATGCTTGACAACCCTTTCGGTGAAGAAATTTTTCCTAATACCCAATCTAAACCTCCCCTGGTGCAACTTGAGGCCGTTTCCTCTTGTCCTATCACTTGTTACTTGGGAAAAGAGGCTGAGTCCCACCTTGCTACAACCTCCTTTCAGGTAGTTGTAGAGACCGATAAGGTCTCCCCTCAGCCTCCTTTTCTCCAGACTAAATAAACCCAGTTCCCTCAGCTGCTCCTCATAAGACTTGTTCTCTACACCCTTCACCAGCTTCGTTGCCCTTCTCTGGACACGCTCCAGCACCTCAATGTTTCCTGTAGTGAGGGGCCCAAAACTCAACACAGTATTCAAGGTGCAGCCTCACCAGTGCCAATTACAGGGGGAAAAATCACTTGCCTGCTCCTGCTGGCCACAGTATTTCTGATACAAGCCAGGATGCTATTGGCCTTCGCGGCCACCTGGGCACACTGCCAGCTCATATTCAGCCGGCTGTCAACCAGCACCCCCAGGTCCTTTTCCACCAGGCAGTTTTCCAGCTGCTTTTCCCCAAGCCTGTAGCACTGCATGGGGTTGTTGTGACCCAAGTGCAGGACCCGGCACTTGGCCTTGTTGAACCTCATACAACTGGCCTCAGCCCATCGATCCAGCCTGTCCAGATCCCTCTGTAGAGCCTTCCTACCCTTGAGCAAATCAACACTCCCACCCAGCTTGGTGTCATCCGCAAGCTTACTGAGGGTGCATTTGATCCCCTCATCCAGATAGATTGTTGATAAACAGAACTGGCCCCAAAACTGAGCCCTGGGGAACACCACTCATGACTGGCCACCAACTGGATTTAACTCCATTCACCAAAACTCTTTGGGCCCGGTCACTCAAGCCAGTTTTTTACCCAGCAAAGTACACGCCTGTCCAAGCCATGAGCAGCCAGTTTCTCCAGGAGAATGCTGTGTCAAAGGCTTTACTAAAGTCCAGGCAGACAAAACCACAGCCTTTCCCTCATCCACTAAGTGGGTCATCTTGTCACAAAAGGAGATCAGGTTGGTCAAGCAGGACCTGCCTTTCATAAACCCATGCTGACTGGGCCTGATCACCAGGTTGTGCTGTACGTGCCATGTGATGGCACAAGATGATCTCCTCCATAACCTTCCCTGGCACTGAGGTCAGACTGACAGGCCTGTAGTTCCCCAGATCCTCCTTCCAGCCCTTCCTGTAGGTGGGCATCACATTTGCTAACCTCCAGTCAACTGGCATCTCCCCAGTTAGCCAGGACTGCTGATAAATGATGGAAAGTGGCTTGGTGAGCACTTCCGCCAGCTCCCTCAAATACCCTTGGGTGGATCCCATCCAGCCCCATAGACTTGTGTGCATCTAAGTGGTGTAGCAGGTCACTAACCATTTCCCCTTCAATTATGGGGGCTTCATTCTGCTCCCCATCCCTGCCTTCCAGCTCAGGGAGCTGGGTACCCAGGGAACAACTGGTCTTATAATTAAAGACTGAGCCAAAGGCAGCATCAAGTACCTCAAGCCTTTTCCTCATCCTTTGTCACTATGTTTCTCCCTGCATCCACTAAAGAATGGAGATTCTCCTTAGCCCTCCTTTTGTTGCTAATGTATTTACAGAAATAGTTTTTATTATCTTTTATGGCAGTAGCCAGATTAAGTTCTAATTGGGCTTTGGCCCTTCTAATTTTCTCCCTGCATAACCTCACAACATCCTTGTCATCCTCCCGAGTTTCCTGCCCCTTTTTCCAAAGGTCATAAAACTCTCCTTTTTTTTCCTGAGTTTGAGCCAAAGCTCTATGTTCAGCTAGGACAGCCTTCTTCCCTACCGGATCATCTTTCAGCACATGGGGATGGCCTGCTCCTTTAAGATTTCCTTCCTGAAGAATGTCCAGCCTTCCTGGACTTCTTTGCCCTTCAGGACTTCCTCCCAAAGGACCCTGTCAACCAGTCTCCTAAGCAGGCCAGAGTCTGCCCTCTGGAAGTCCAAGGTGGCAGTTCTGCTGACCCATCTCCTTACGTCTCCAAGAATTGAAAACGCTATCATTTTGTGATCGCTATGCCCAAGACAGCCCCCAGACATCACATCACCCACAAGTCCTTCTCTGTTAGTGAACAACAGGTCCAGCGGGTGCCTTCCCTAGTTGGCTCACTCACCAGCTGTGTCAGGAAGTTATCTTCTGCACACTAAAGGAACCTCCTAGACTGTTTCCTCTCTGCGGTATTGTATTTCCAGAAGACATCTGGTAAGTATTTTGTGTCCCACATTCAGCCAGGTCCACCATGATGCTTAACAAACAGGAAGGTATGTAACTTCTATTGAGGCAAGAGACATACAACTGCTCCCATTGCTATATTAAAACTATGGGCATAGACAGTGGAAATACCACCCTCCTTCCTGTCTCTGGATTGCACTCCAGACTGAACATGTATCACCAAGGAGTGGTTTCGCTTGATCAAATGCAGCTCTTTCTATACAGTACAGACACCCACATCTGAGCTTCTTAAGTAAATTCCTCTTATGGCTAATGGAAACCACATACATTTCTAGTGTACAATTCATCCTAAAGTAGATTTCTCAAGTAGAACAAACAAATTATGAGGGAAGCCTGGACAAGTTTAGATACTGTAGTTTGTGATGCTGCATATGCCTACAGTGACATGAAATTACTTCAACAATTAAAACTGGCCTTTTATTCACTCATTCTTCCAGCAGAAATATAAAAATCAAATTCCATCTATGTCTACAAGATTAGACATAGGCTAGGCTAATGGTGCACCACACCCAGAAGAACCAAGTTCCCCCATATTGAGAGCAAATTTTAAAAAGGTGAAGTGAATCACTTTTTCTTGTGCACTATTGCGCAGCCAGTCAGAAACTCACGTAGGCAGAAGCTCTTCAAAAATATATGTTGCCTTCTGCTACCCTTGATCACTGCCCTTGTCACAGGTCTCCTCCCCCTTGTCTACAAGGCTAAGAACACCCTATCATACAATGACTGTGAGCTGTGATTGACAATCACCACAAGGGAGGTTTTCAACAAAAAATTTGGGGCATGAAAAAATAGTGGCAAAGCTTGCCTCTCTTCTGTCCTCTCTTGTGGGTGGTCACAAGTCACTAGCTCCAGCACTCACTTTCCCTCTTCCCAGATCACCTCATCTTCTGGAAAAAACATCTAGAGCTGTTAGAAGAATTGCTCTTCCCAAGTGTCTCGGCTTTCTCCAGGAGGGAGCCATTCAACAGCAGCAAGAGGCAGCCACTTTTATTTATTTTAACTCAAGGGAAAAATCAACAGGAATAAATGAAGGTCACATCACCGTGAGTGACTTATCTGTAGCAGTTTCAGCAGTCCAAAGCAGACCAAACCGCATTTGTAGAGGTGTTTTCTCTGTCAGACAGAGAAGAGCTATACAGACTGCAGTGCCTGGTCGTCTGCCTGCCTGGCAGCCCAGCTCAGACAAGGATATTGTACAGAGCATTTACAGCTTACTGAAGTCTAAGTCTTTAAAGAACAATTAGACTGTCTAATCTGGCCTCTTGTCCCCCACGCAGCTTAATATTTCACACACATACTCTGTAGTAACCCCCAAAACCTTAGTTAAACCTAATCATTTTACTCCTCTCCAGCTTAGCTCTCACGTGCTACAAGTAAAGGAAAAAAAAAACCAAACCTGGCTCCAAAAACATGTGGCAACTTGCAAGGAACTGCTTGGGTAACAGTCAATGATCCGACAGGTAAATCATCCAACATGTAGCAGAATTTTGGAGAAAATCCAAAACCATACATAATCCAGCTTATGGAAAAATTCCCTAAGTCTGACACTTGGCATGACCCTGAACATGTGAACAAGACAAGGCAGGCAGCCGTGAGGCCCCACTGCCACCATCTACTGTATAAGCGCTCACCAGAGTCCAGGCAATCTCTAATAATTCAAACAAATAAAGGAACTTCGCTCCAGAGTATATCCAAGCCAATTGCACATAAGGAGGAAGAGCAAGAGCAAGCTGATCTCCTTTCCCTTTCTCCAGACCTAGGCAAGCAATGTGTGAAAGTCTGAATGATGAGATTTGATGATAGTTGTACTGTAAAAAGCTACAAGCATTGATGAATGTTGTGAGAAATGCAGATGGTTCTTCCTCCTCATCTCCTTCTCAGAGTGCCAGAAACAATTTCAGAGACCCTCAGGCCAGAGTGGACAACTTTGCCCGTGCAGGTATTCAGGTCACATCCATGCAGGGAGGCTGTAGGATGTCTGCCAGAACCTGAATTAAAGCCTGTGTACTCCAATTTAAAAATAGTAAAGCTTGGTGACTCCAGACTTCCTTTGGACAGCAGTTCAACTATTTTGTTACCTTCCCAGCTAAAGAAGCACTTCTAATTTAAATGCTGAATCTGTTTAACTTCAACTTCCAGCCACTGGATCTTGTTACTTGCATCAGCAAAGTTGAAAAGCTCCAGACATCTTTTCCTAGCAAAAATATGTATACACAATCATTGAGTTACCTTCTCTTTGATTATTTTAATAGTGCCTAGATCAAGCCATGATTTTTTTATTAGTAGTAGTAGTTCCACTGCTCCCTTATTCCTTTCTTTATTGAAAGCTGGCTGACTGATGGGGAAGGGAAAATGTGAGCAAAAATAAACAAATTTAAAAAATTAATCTGCACAATAAGCCCTTCTGTTTTCAGACTGGTTAGATTATTTATTCATTTTTATTACTTCTGTACTAGTCTGGGAGATTTTTCTGGTATTAGAATCCCTCAATTGAGATACTTTTTTTTTTTTATTACTATTGTTTACTGATAAACTCATTGTTCAACCAGAGTGAAGTGGATATTTTCCCTGATAAAGGAATGAATATAACCTATTGGTATGGCTTGAAAAGTTACTTGTGAATTCTACAAGTTTTCAGGCTCGCATAGCAGCCCTGCACAGATAAATTCAGAAAGATTTTCAAAGGCTGACCAGTTGCAAATTTTATTATAAGGATTCAAGAACACACATTATCCATACAGTCTGTCCTCTGTGCCTAAAGAAAGATCTTGTCTTGTGCTAGAAAGAGAATCATATTTCCCTTAGCACAAAATCTCCAAGTATGTTAGACGACTACCTTATTTATTGAGTCTATTTACTGCTGTTGATGGATTGTATACTAACACAATAAACAGTGTCTTGAGGGAATGAAAAGTATTTCTGCTTTCATTAGGGCTCTAACTTTTCTTTTTCTGGAAACATTTTCCTTCTAGGGTCCTCAAGGTGAAAGCAGACACCATTTGGTGCCTTGCTTTAATAAAGTAAATATTTTCTTTTCCTAATCATATTGACCTTGTGATCTATTGCCACTGGAATTTATATTCCTGGGAAACTCTGAGAAGTTATAGTTTCCCTCTCCAGGCATACAGATATCTTTCTGAGCTCTACCTGATTCAGAGCTAGTTTAAAATGAATGGAGGATTTTCCTGGTATCAGATTCTGTTTCAAGAATGAAAAAGGTGAAATTAATAAAATGTCGGGGATAATTGATATTATATCCCAGAAGTGTTATTAAACTGTCAAGCTTCTGATGAATTAATATAAACAGACTTAAAACCAGGCTGAACATTCCTCATTTAAGTTAGATGCCAGCTTTATTTATTATTTGGGCGCAGAAGAAACTACTGGGAGAAGCCACAAGACATTCCTATGCTGTCCAGCAAGAGGTCTCACACCAGTCATGGAGGGACAGACTCTCAGTCAGGTGAGAGAACAAAGTCACTGGGGAACAGCTCAGTAGGAAAAACATTGCTTTCAAGAGGTTAGTGTTAAAAGAAAATTAGCTAGCTATGAAGTCAGATAGAGCTGTATGTACCCAGAGAGTCTCAGGACCCTGGGGTCATCTGTTCAGTCTTCCCACAGGCACTCTCCCCATCTGTTTTCCCATGCCATTCTTACACCCCTTCCTGTCAGCCTCTGTGCAGAAGGAGATGAAAGCAGATCAGATTTTAACCTCTCATTCACTGGGAAGTAGGTCTTACACTGTGTCCTGCACAGGGGTTGGAGGAAAGCTAATGAGGCGTTGAAAACATGAGGCAGTTTAAGTAAATGTCAGGTACTGGATGATCAAGATTCATAAACTCTCTGTGGAGACTGGAGTACACTGAGCCAGCTTATCAACAAGGGCCCCTAATGCCTGATAGTCAGTCATTAGTATCTATAATAATGGGTCATCAGTGTCAATGAGAATTTCCTGTACAGGAGCCTCCAACATCGCTGCAAGGCATTTCATTCATAGAACAAAGAAACATAACAACAGTGGGAAGTCATTACTTCAGAGGTTTTCTAAACTCTTTGGATTGCCTAAAATAAATATTCAAAAGAAATCATAGATGCAGTTTGATCTGTACTGAAGTTGCAGAGAAGTCCATCAAGGATCCCTCACAGGCACGAGGAAGGACAGCATTACCTTTACATCCAGAGTTGTAAACACACTTGTTCCTGTTTCAGAGCCTAACCTTATGTTTTCTGAAGCCTGGAACACTTGGTGGCAGACAAATCCCTATTATTGCCTGTAGGCATTCCTCAAAATATATCAATTATCCTATCCAGTTGCATTTCAAATGAATTATTCTCTGGTTACCATGGCAACCAAATATGTATAACGAGAAAGAACTGTATTTTTTTGTTCATGCATACCTGGGCTGCCAGAGCAACCTTAGAAAATGGATCACCCGAGCAACGTGCGTGCAGTCTCAAGGGGACATGGTTCTTACCAGCTGTGGGATGTCTGCCTGCACAGCCAGAAACATCACCTCCCACCCCAGCCTGCATAGTGGTGTTTGCAGCACTGGAAAGACCCAAGGGCTTTGGAGACCATTACACTTCCCAAACAGCATGAGAGGAGGTAGAAGGCAAGCACTCATGGGAAAAGCAGACTATCCTCAAATGTCTGCAGTGAGAAAACAAAGCTTGTAAAGCCTGTACTAAGAAATCTCTGGTTTTAACTGTATTTCAGCCACAATTCCTGTAAGGAGTAGAAGATGATTCATCCTGGTTGACACTTGCAGACAAGTTATGTTCATTATCAGCTCAACTGCATACATTGCTCACAGGCCATCAGCAGTAATTTTCTTTGTATAGGCAAGACTTCAAAGCTAAGAGGAAAGATCAATCTATAAGCAGACTTAACACCAAAATACTTTTAATGCTCTTGGTATCAGCTTGTGTGTAGACTAGTCTTACGTGATAAGAGAAAGAAATGAAGAAAATGAATTTAAAAGCTTCTTGAAATAATCTTTTATTCTTAAAGTCAGGAAAAAACTAACATTAAAATGGTGACCTGAATGGTGACCTGCAGGCAACACATTTATTGTGAACATCACTTGCCTATCTCTACGGTAATACTTCCTTTGCTGGATTTTAATGTTTATTCAGTAAGAAAGAAATTCAATAAATAATAAAACCCTTCCTGTGACAGTACACTACAACAGTGTGGAACACCAGCTCTCTAGACCCATAAATGAAGGAATATTATTCAGGATCCCAAGTTACAACACTGTTGAATAGTTTTACACAAAAAAAACTATAATCTATAATGTCTGGGCATTCTACATTTCAAAGAGGTTTCTGTTTTCCAAAACAGCCACAGCTTAGAAACAAAATCAGCAGGGAATAAAGGTAAGAAGCAGATACATTTCTGCTTGATATAGGCAGAAGGGTAGGGCTCAAAGCTCTCACGAGGGAGTTTAAAACCTCCAGTTTCAGGTATACTGTTGAGCTGTGGCAGGGGCCACAACGACATCCCAATCATACAGCCACTGAGTATCTCTTAAAGACAGAAGCAGCTATATTAAACATGAGTCTATGATGTGTTAATAGAAGTATGTCGTGGAGTATGTAGTCCTGACTACAATTCAGTTCAGCCACAGAAGCATTAGAAATAGGTACTCTGACAGCCTGCTACATGTCACATGCAGGATGGGAGGTGAGGGCAGACGAGGAGCCCTGTCCTTTTCCCATCCCCACAAGCTTTGAGCCAAGTTGCAATATAGAAGCTGATATAATCCTGCTGTGAACCAGTGGGTCATCACACCTACTGCATAAACAAGAGAACCCTAAAGAGTTTATAATCCAAGAACAGTAATAGAAAAGCAGGGGCTAGAGGGTAGAAATGGGAGAGTCTAGAAAAGGGTTAAGATTTAGGTTTAAGATGGGCCAACGGTCTAATATTAATTACTAGAGAAATAAAAAGCATGATCAGCTTCTCCTTACAGCAAAATGCTAATTTACGTTACATATAGTTATCAGCCAGGAGAGTCTACCTGACCTGCAAACTGTGAAGAGAGTAACAGTAACTTTATATATCTTGCACAACCCTGAAGGTTAAAACACCATCTCTATCCAGTCGTGGGTAAAGGAAAAGGACAAAGAAACACACTAACAAAGCATAGGGAACAATGCAATACAGCATCATGGGAAAGTAGCGAGTGCCTCAGGTACTTCACAAATTGCTAAGCAGAAAATGTCCCTCTCTTTTGCAATAATTTTCAAGCTATTTTTTCCCCCCACCCCCTCCTCAATAGAAAAAAATTAAAACCTAACAGTCTTTTGCGGAAACAGAAAGTATTTTGATGTGCTTTCTCAGCCAGAGGAAAACCCCAAAGATACTTGCTTAGGGCACAGGCTTGTAAGGTTGCTAAGCCAAGTTCATGTCTCTAAGCAGCTCGTTCCCCATAAATGGTCTCTCATATCTCAGGCCAGTGGCTTCATTACACAATGGTAAAACACTAGAAAAAAAGTAAAAGTTTTCCTCTCTCCAACCTTATTAAAACTAAAACACTTCTGAATATACTTCATTTGACAAAATAGCATACTGCTTTAAAAATATCCTTGTAAGGTCTACCTGGTCATATCACAAACAACAGGAAAACTCTTCGACAGCATCAGCTGAAGCCAGAATCAGCCACAAAAGTGAGTAGCTAGCTAGAGAAGTGCTGTATTTTGCTATTACTGTGAATTTAGCTAGGCACCAGAAGGTTTCTTAAAAAGATGCCCATCTGCTGGATGAAAACACTTCTAAAAGGTGACCCCCTGAATATGTACATTTTCCACATCACTAACATTTATGAGCAATTGATTTGTTTGCAATTCTTAAAGCCCCTCCAGTAAAGACATAGATTGATCTTTGCTGCAGTCACCTCTTGAAACCAACCATCTGCCACAGGCTGTCACTTTGAGCAGCATTTGTTATTCTTCTGAAGGAAAGTGTTAAAGATGCTCTTTGACTTGGAAACACATGTGTGGTACAATCAGGAAAGCTGATTGACTCTGTTCCTTTTGCTGTAGTAGCAACAGCAGTGGTAATCACATGAACACCAGGTATAAATTACAGCCCCATTCCCAGCCAGGAGCTTCTTAAGAGGACACTTAGTCCAGACCCTTTCCTCTGTTCCAGCATGATCAGTTCATTTCTCTATGGGACTCTAAAGCTGTTCTTAAAACCTCCAGTGACAGGGACCGCACAGAATCCATTCCAATACTTGATTATCTCATCACTTGAAAAATAGCTTTAATGTCTAGTACAAAAAATCCTTGCTGTGCTTTAGCCACGCTGCTGCAGCAGACACAGACATGTGCTGGTCCTTCCCCTCCACACTTATACCATGTTAAACCTACCTGAAACCTGTTACTCATTTTTTCTAGATTAGACAGCCTCAGTTCTTCCAGGCTTTCCACACAGATCACAGTTTATAAACCTCTGAAAGTTCTTGCTATCCTTCTCTAGTCACTGTTGATCATTGTGGTAGGTTGACCCTGGCTGGATGCCAGGTGCCCACCAAAGCCACTCTATCACTCTCCTCCCCAACTAGACAGGGGAGAGAGAATATAACAAAAGTCTCATGGGTCAAGATAAGGACAGGCAGATCACTCACCAATTACCATCATGGGCAAAACAGACTCAACTTGGGGAAATTAGTTTCGTTTATTACCAATCAAATCAAAGTAGGATAATGAGAAATAAAACCAAATTGTAAAAACACCTTCCCACCACCCCTCCCTTCTTCCCGGGCACAGCTTCACTCCCAATGTTTCTCTACCTACCCCCCACAGCAGCACAGGGCGACAGGGAATGGGGGTTACGATCAGTTCATCACACATTGTCTCTGTCAATCCTTCCTCCTCAATGGGCCAGGACTCCTCATGCTCTTCCCCTGCTCCAGTGTGGCGTCCCTCCCACAGGAGAGAGTCCTCCATGAACTTCTCCAACATGAGCCCTTCCCTAAGGGTACAGTTCTTCACGAGCTGCTCCAGCATGGGTCCGTTCCACAGGCTGCAGTCCTTCAGGAACAGACTGCTCCAGCATGGGTCCCCCACAGGGTCACAAGTCCTGCCAGAAAACCTGCTCCAGCTTGGGTTCCACTATCCATGGGTCCTGCCAGGAGCCTGCTCCAGCGCAGGCTTCCCACAGGGTCACAGCCTCCTTCAGGCATCCACCTGCTCCAGCGTGGGGTCCTCCACGGGCTGCAGGTGGATACATGCTCCACTGTGGACCTCCATGGACTGCAGGGGGACAGCCTGCCTCACCATGGTCTTCATCACAGGCTGCAGGGGAATCTTTTGCTCCAGTGCCTGGAGCACCTCCTCCCCCTCCTTCTTCACTGACCTGGGGGTCTGCAGGGTTGTTTCTCTCACATATTCTCACTCCTCTCTCCGGCTGCAGTTGCGCAGGTTTTTTTCCCCCTTCTTAAGAATGTTATCATAGATGTTTTACCACCGTCGCTGATGGGCTCAGCCTTGGCCAGCAGCGGGTCCATCTTGGAGCCGGCTGGCATTGGCTCTATCAGACATTGGGGAAGCTTTTAGCAGCTTCTCACAGAAGCCACCGCTGTAGCCCCCCCGCTACTAAAACCTTGCCACGCAAACCCAATGCAATCATCCCCCAAATGTTGGTTGTTCACCACATATAGGGACAGACTCTGCTTACAAGATCTTCTGTTATCAGCTACTGTTCATGCATGCTTACTTCTTATCTACTTCCCCATCTAGAATTTTCAGGGTTTAGAAATGAGTCGTCTGAGCCTGGAGGCCGCAGAGAGATCTGATCATGCCTTTTCTATGATATCTGATATACTCCACAGTTAAATGAGAATCTTGTTAATTGAAGTGATTCTTATCTACTGTATTAAGCATAAGAGTCTTGGTCTACAACAGGTCTCTTTGCAGTGAGCTGTACACACTGATCTACAGTGCTCATCCTATACTAGTCAGGAATCTTAAGACAGTAAGCCCATACACGTAGATTTATGTCTATGTGTGCAAGGAACTGTTTTTAAGATAATAATGCAGGCTACTTAGGAGGACACAATGCTTCTTTTTAGATTTCTCCCTTCCCAAGAAATTAGCATTTTTGTAACCACAAATTAGACAGAAATCAGCACATCTTAGCTGTAGGATAGAACAGTTACTTCCCCACACTTAAAGATTAAACTATACATAAAGCTGCTGGGAAAGCATCTAATGCCATTGTTTAACGTGTGAGGAGGAGGAGGCAGCAGCGGCAGCAGTGCAGAGGGAACAGTGCAAATGAAAGGGGTCCAGTTGCATTTGCTTCCTAAAGCACGCACTAGACAAGCAAGCACAGCATGTTTCATTAGAAACAATGAAATCTCCTTTTCAGCTAGCTGGCATTTTGGCAAGGCTGCTGATAGATCAGAAACTCAGAGCACAATTTGTTTGCCATGCTGTAGCCTACTTTTGTTTAATCAGACAGCCACTGTTGAATGTGTTCCTGCTGTCAACAACAAACCTCCAGACCCGCATTCACACGTCAGAGTGTGTGTGTGTTGTGTGCATGTGTATATGTGTGTACGTGAGCTCTTGCTCATTCTGTGATTAAAAATGTAAGCACCTACTATTTTCAGCCTGAAAGGCAGCCAAAACCTTTTTGTTCAAGTTGGCACAGGGAAGTCTCCCCATGCCCGTTCCACCGTATTAGCAGCGCTCCATGAAATGGCAAAGAAGGATGGATAATTTTTTAACTTTTTGTGCCTGGAATTTGATGGTCTCACTTGCGGCTTTGAAGTAAAGGCAAAGCTCGCCTTTGTGCGGGATGCATTTGTGACGTAATTGCAAGCTCTTTACAGGCAACTGGTCTCCATAGCACTGAAAAGGCTCAAAGCTTTTAATTAAGGGCCTGATCTACCTCCTGCTAAATAAACTGAATCAGACCCTACCAAACGTGCTTCTCAGTAAGGTCCAAAGGTTCCACCACAGCTCTGGTAGGAGCATAAATGAGTCTATCATTGGGCATTTAAACAATCAGTTTCCATCTTTCAGAAAATATTCTCAGTGGTAGGCTGAAAATTAACACTTGCAAACTTAAAAGAGGTGGTGTGGAAACATTGCCTCAGTGATCAATTCAAATACTTCCTTGTCCCCTTAATCTTTTGTGTACTGGAGTCCCTGATAAGTCTGTTTTCTGTGGTCTTCCCTGTTAACTGGGCTGACAGCACATTCCACTCGGAGACTCTCACACCACAGTACATCAAGAGTTGCAGACAAGAGAGGAGGCACTGACTTACAGAGGAGGACAACACAGAAGTTCAGGTACCTCATAAGACAACAGAGCAATATTTCTAGGTTTTTGGAGAAAAAAAAGTTCTCAGTCTGTTGAATTTTAAAAAAGCCAACGCTTTTTTTCCCCACAGAAAACAGTGCTGGTTTTGTTTAACCAGACCTATAGGAAACCACTCTTTTCATTTAAAAGAACACTTGACCAACTTCACTCAATTCTTACATATCTCAAGAAATTTCAGCTGAAGAAAAGATGATCTATCTATCCAGTAATTAAGTTCATGCAAAAATATGCATACATTCAAGTATCTTCTGTGCACTGTATTTAGTAAATGCATATAAAAATACTTGTACTTATGAAAGCAACCTAAATATCACAACATAAAAATGGCAGCATCACAGCAGAAACACATCCTGTGTAACTAGGAATTGAAAAAGACTCCTGAAGACAGTTTATAGACTCCTCCCTTGATGTTACTCTCAGTTTCTTCTACTCCACTAACACATTAAAAAAAAAAGCATTAAAGTAATATAAATTATCAAAACAAACCTGAACTAATACCATGTTTAAGAGAGATGTGAACTGGCTTTGTAGCCAGAGGTTTCTTAGATCACAGTTCATACATCTTGCAGATGCCTGTGCCTCAATTGCAGGAATTTGTACCATTTGAACTTCAGTTTCTGCATGTTCAACCACTTCCAATAACTATAACCTATTCCCCATAACTGTATCCTGTTAAGAAAATAAGTGCAGAGATTTAGGGTTATGTTCTGTGCATGTGTGTAACTGAGGCAGGGGACTGGGAGAAGAGGGGGAAGGAGGCAAAAAAAGCAAAACTTTTTGGAGAGGAAGGGAACAATAAATATAAGGGGAAACACTAATGTTTTAATAATTACTGTTGTCAGCTGTGATAGGGTTAATTTTCACAAGAAGCTGGGAGGGGGCACAGCCAGGATAGCTGACCCAAACTAGCCAAGGAGCTATTCCATACCCTACTGATGTCATGCTCAGTATATAAACTGGGGGAGCTGGCCAGAGGAGGAGGGATTTTGGGTGGGCAACAGGCTGAGTATCGAGTTCAGGGTGGTGAGCAATTGCATTTGTGCATCACTCGCTTTATATATTTTTTTTTAGTATTATTGGTATTATTATTTCTTCTCTCCTTGTGTTGTCCTATTAAACTCTTCTTATCTCAATCCATGAGGTTTTACCTTTTTCTTCTGACTCTCCTCCCCATCCCAGTGGGGGGGGAGGAGTGAGCAAGCAGCTGCATGGTGCTTTGTTGCTGGCTGGGCTTAAACCACAACAACTATAAATAATATGACTGCAATAATAATACCCAGAGATGTGAAGACATCCAACCTCACTAATTACAGAGGCCTGTAACAGGTTGCAGAAACCTCTGCAGGAAGTGACTTTGGTGATTTCATTGGTCCAAGCAAGCCCAGGATCCCAATGGATACCTCCCAGTGCAGATGAAAGCCTCAAATTTCACACGAACCATTTGAAACTTTAAATGAAACAAAAAGATGCAGAACAAAAGCTATGAACTTCCAACTACTTATAGCCAGGTCCCAGTAACTCTACTGGATTTTTTTTTTCCCCCATGCACTCATGGTATAATCCCTTATAATTTAGGCGTGTTCTGTTTGGAGTAATAGGTATTATTTTCTGCCTCTCTAAATTGCCCTTGAACTTCAGCCGAGTAGCATGTTCTGCTTCCCCTCCTGATTAGGACTGTTTAGAATTGCCGTGTCCTGTCAAGCAGCTGGCCTGTTTCCCCTCATAGCAAGCAAATTGTTCTCCTTCCAATACTAGTTATTTTTAGAAACAAGAGCTTTTGGATTAAAAAAGAAATGTTGTATATCACAAGACATCACCCTTTGCTCTCAAGGTTTATTTTTTTTAACCCTTGTGGTGAATCTGAATCATTTACCTTTTCACTACCTTCACCTCTCCCTTTCACGTCCCACCACTACTTCGGTCACACTAGGCCTGTCTTAAAAACAGCTCTAACCTTGCGTAAAGAGGAAGATTAGAAAATAGACAAAGGTGGGTTTGTCAACTGTATTAAAGTCAGGGGTGTTTGGATGTACTGTTACAACTCAGCATATTATATCAATCAGTTTTCATCCTGAGAACACCAGAGAATTGTGTTTTAAATCTTAAGGTTACATAAGGTCCTAGTATTTAACTTCACAGGAGATCAGACTCTTAACATGTGATTTGTTGAGAGCTTGAGGTCTGTGGACTACTACTAAGGAATTTGCACGATAGGTAAGAAAAATAACACTCTTCTCTTAAGTCGAAATGTGCACTGCTACTAAGAGCAGTGAGGCACCCACAAGCTGGAAAAGACTACCAATGGGACTGTGACTGCAGCTTACCCACTGGAGAATCACTGCCACGTGGCAAGATCAGATTTACAAAAGTGTTTTTGCACCAGCACCTCCCTAAAGGTTACATTTCAATCATATGCTCTCAGACAATTTTTTCAGTTCTCCTTCCGTTAACACTAGAGCAAAAGCAGCCTTGGATGGAAGGAGACAGAAACAAAAAGACAAAGCATTAACAGGAGAAAAATGTAGTCCAGTTGCTCCCAGCTCTTTCCATTGACTGGAAGTGAGGAAGCGCTATTAAGAGCTGCAGTTTAAAGTGGGCTGTGCATATGTTAAGATGAAGTTCTGATGTGCATTTTGCATCCTGTATTACAGATTTGAATCCAGGAATGGAGCCAGAGCTGGGCAATCTTAGCACTCTGTGGAGCATGTATTAAAATGGTCCCAAAAGTAATTAGATAAATTGAATGAAATCTGACTTGACAAGCAGGGGTCATCCTACTCTATGAAGGCTCAGGATGGAGACCAAGGGGCCAAACAACTAGTGATTGAAGGGCACAGCTAATTAAAGTGCCTGCTATATTAATATTTATGTTAAAGTTTCCAGTAGCTCTGGCCTTGACCTGGCAGTTGGGTATACAACGTGTGTCCTTCATTTTAATAGTTTTCAACATTATTTCTCATAAGGCTATGAAAGTACTTTAAAGAGGATGTTATACTTGCTTCCTCCACGCTCAGAATAAAATGGTTGAGAAGTGTAAAAAAGGCTGGAAAAAAAGTTAGGTAACAGTAAGTTTGAAAACAAGCCCATCTGATTTAGTTAGGCCGAAAAATAAAGGTAGGAAACACTGCCATTTTTCAGTGCTTTCTAACCAAAGCTGTCAAAAATGCTTTTCCACCTTTATGAGACTTTATCTTAATTTTATGGCTAGGGAAACTGAGGAACAGCTGTGAAGGCTCACTGTGCAATGCATTCACTGATCATTTGAGAATCACTACAGCCTGGGATACCTACACACTGGTACTCCAGAGGTGCGGGCCACTCCAGCTGAAAGCAAGTGGAGCTGCAAATGCTTCGTATTTATGTACAGAGGATTACTTTGTAAGTTCATCAAGTAAGTGTGTGAAAGAAGGAGAGCAGGGGAGAAATTGCCATGTATCGAGCCACAAAAATGAACACCGTGGGGAAAAAAAAAAACAAACCACCAACACTCTCTTTTCTTGCTGAAATAAAAAAAATGGGGGGTTGAATTTAGCTTTTCATTCACTCCAAATGACGAATACTACATGCACTTGAAATAACACAACAGAAACAGCCACATTCAGACAGAAAGGGAAGAGAGGAGGCCAGTGGGGCTGTGAAGAAATGAGGCTACCCCTCCCTCCACTAACCACCCCACGTGCTTGGAATGACACGGGTGGACACGACCCCTTTCTGACCATGGCCCCCTGTCTCCTTGCTCCTCAGAGCTCTCCTCTCCTGCAGACACCCAACTTTGTCCGCCAGCCCCCGCACACACTCAGCCACATGCAGAGGGATCTTGTCACCCTCTGGTCAAACACGCAGATGTATACTTAAGTGGCCGCATATTCGAGTGGCCCAGAGGAGCAACAGTCCAGAGGGCCAGGGCTGCCCCTTACTGAAGCCACTGCCATAACGCTGCCAGCCGTGACATCTGCCAGCTTTTTCTGCTGGAAAGCAGGCCTCGTGCCCGCCTCGTGTGAAAGCCCCACCACAGTGCATCCTCCTCCCATCGCTCCCGAACAAAAACAGAGATTTAGAGGCTGGGCCAGGAATGGAGCCCGGGGCTTCCCTTCCTGCCCAAGGCTGAAACTGCTGAACGGCTGCAAGTGAAAACTCATTTCTCTCACCTCGCATCCTCCCCTTCCAGAAAAAATTTAATTAAATTGGAATTAAAATTTGGCAACTTCAACCTGGATCTATAATGACCAAGACATTATCTTTCAGAGAATAAACTTTCACAAAAAAAAAAAAAGAAAGAAAAAAGAAAGAAAAATCAATTAATTTAAGTCACCTCAAACTTTTCTTTGCAGAGGGGGGAAAAAAGACTAGAGAACCTCACAAAGTGCTGCTTGTTCCACAACCCTACTGCTGTCAGCAAGACTGTAGACACCCCTGGCTGGACAATTAACTTTGAAATATCCACATCTGTCAGGAACATTGACTTAAACAATCTGCCTATATTAAGACAGGCTTGGGAATTGTGTCCTGATCCTCCTTACCTTGATTTGTTTCTAATGTTGAGGTTTTGCAGCACAAAGGGCTAACCAAGGGGGAGGATGATATTTGCAAGATTCACATGAGAAGCATGGCTCAATCCAGATTCCATTTAAAATTATGCATATAAAGGTTTTCCAACCTGGATGATTTCACTGCCAAATTTCAATAAACCTTTTAATTACATTATTGTACTTCTATTTTAGATAACAAGAGGGTATCTGGTATTTTATGTACAGTCTGTAGAACTAGGTGCAACCACTGGCTTTCTGGCACTTTGCCTCTGTGCCAGAGAGAGTTATAAAGCTTGGGTAGCCATGCCAGCACGCACCATTGTTTGTACCTGCTGCAATTCAGTTGTTACAGCAGCAGTTGTAGCAATTTAGCAAGTAGAATACCCATTTTACTGTCTGCTTTATTACCAAGACAGATAAAATTTGTACAAGTAGTGCTCAGGGAACTAGCATATAACAGTATATCTGAATTAAAAACTGAAGTATTATCTAGCTGAACTCATTGGCATTTACAGGAATGGCTAAACAGATTTGTTTCTCCCATCCACTGTGTTGCTCCCTCCACAACAGCCATTTCTTCTGAGCCTCTTTTAGCAACTTACCAGAAGAAAACAAACAGACAAAATGGCAGTGCTGACTGGATGAACAGCTCATGGAAAACAACACTAATATCCCTACAGAACATGCAAGAATATTATAAGATTTGTCTACCGTATACCTTCCAACAGTTAACTCAGCAGATTTGATGCTTCATGCACCACAGTGCTTCCAAGGCTTTGCAGACAGAACACAGGAAAATGGCTTTTCAGTCTGAGACCCAAAATGAGACTTTGGCATCCCTAACTCCCACCCTTGGGTGCCACGCATCTCCTACATGTCTCAGTTTCCAACTTACCTTTTTTTTTTTTTCCTGAAGATCTGCCTCAGGAAGTTGTGAAAGTTTTGAGCACCTCAAGCATATTTCTTCCAAGATCAGAGACATAGCAGTTGTGTCCGCCTCTTGCTTGGGGTGCTGTTCTCATCCTGCACCTCTAGCTTCTTGCAAGGCATAGTCCTTCTACGGTCACACATAGGACTATGGCGGGTAGTGCCATAGCATGAGGAAAGCATCATTTACAATGCAAACTTCAGAAATCTTTCCCAAATCTCCTCAGGTGACAAGTCAGCAAGAACAGCACTCCAGCCAAAAAGGGGGCTCAGCAGCTTAGGGATGGCTAGAAATCTAGAGCCAAGGAAGGGACCCAAACAAGTCTAGTTAAGCACAGACTACGGAGGAGTTCAGGTCAGTTCAGAAACAGTGGAGGAGGAACTGAGAGTTGATTAATAGACTTTACATAACTGGATATTGAATAATATTCTGTGTAAATATTACCACTCCATGTGCCTCCTGGCTGCAATGCAGGCCAAAGTTCTTGCTTTCAAGAACCACTTGGGGTGTTTTCCCTCAAGTTAGAATTCAAAACTGTTACATATAACACACAGGTAAGGAAGTGTTTCTGCTTCTCAGTATACTTTAAAGCCCCCCACTTCTTATTAAACACTGTACAACATAGCGAGTAGTATTTGGAATACTATGGGCAACTTTTAAACTGAAATTTTTTGTCAATAGGAATTCCTCATATTGACTCTTTTGTTAGTACTATATCCTCACATAAATGTTTATAATTTTTTTGTGCTAAAACAGAGGTACATTATTGTTACAAGCTCATTAAAGATGTCTCCCTCTTTTTAGTGATGATCCAATATGTAAACCATACCATTGTGCTGCTTGGCACCCGAGGCAAATGGCATCTCAGCCATTTCAACTACTTTGCAAATTTTTCCAGCAAAAGCCCTTCAATATGAAAGTCCTTGGGACAGCAACTGGCAGTTCCCAGTGACTACAGAGACAGACCTGCAGTCTGTACCTACACACAATGGTGCCAGCACTGGGATACAGCAAGGACACCTCAGTTCTGCATAAATCAGTAGCAAAGTCAGGTTTGGTTTTCAAAATCTTTCCCTACCTCAAGCCTGGCTCCAGCCCATTCCCAGTCCTGTTGAGGGGGCCGAGTTTGGTCTTCCAGGATGTTTCTTCATAAATAAATAAATATTCCTAGCCAGCTCCGGAACAGATCCATACATCCCATAGGCAATAAGATAACACCCCAATTCTGTCTGAGCTCCCCCCTCCACACGTGCACAGAGGCACTCACACAACTACGTTCTTCCCACCTCCTCACTCCTGCTCTCTCTGGGGTCAATGAAACCATACATTACAATATTAAGAGCAGGACATCACACGTGTAAAATCAAGTATAGTAGTTTGATTTTAGATAAGAACTAATGAGTTATCATGACAAAGATTCCACTCAAGTGTGAGCCCTATGCACAAAGTACTTCTCTTCCAGGAAAAAAGCAGAATTGCAAAATAAACAGCCACTCCCTTTGCTCTAAAGGAGTAGAAATACTTTGCTAAAAAAAAAAAAAAAAATCTTTTCCCCCAATCTCTAATTTAATTTCCTTCCCATATATTAAAATACCTAGACCTGACTGACTGATGAGCTTCAGATGCTTGTCTTGCAGGTCCTAAATACCTGCTTTCATTCTGAGCTCCTGCAGACAAGCACAGAAGGGGTATGTTGGATTCCTTCAGGAGCTCAGCATGCTGTCAAGACTCTGCAGACAATGCAAAATACATGCTGCCACAGATAGCAACATCGAGCCACTGGCCTATTAACACCACTCAAGCACAACAGCTCTTCTTGTGAGAAGCCCAAGAAGAAATGCAGGGGACCTTAAAGCAAGCAGTTAATTCCTTGGTTGAAAACAAGTCTTCACATGTGCTGAGACAGAAATAAAATAGGTCTCTAACTTATCCCACTTCAATGTTTCCTTGTCTTGTTTTTATTTGTTTTGGGCATTCTAAAATGACAGGCTGAAAACTTAAAGGCTAATACTGATGCTTTAATTTGTGATATAAATCATGTAAGCATCTACAGATATCTAAAAGAACCAAGCCCTCACCACATGCTGGTGAGTATTAATAATGCTTTCCACAGACTGCTTTTTTAGAAAAACATCTCTTGGTTACGTAAAGAGTAAAGATTTAAATCTGCTGTTGAAGAGAACAAATAGGATTCTTTAAAGGTTAAAGAATCCAATCATCTGCTCAAGTACTTGAAGCTAAATAGTCCTGGCTATCAAACAACCTAATTAGAACCAAACTGGAAGAAAGTCAATACGTTGTATATCAAGGAAAAAAACACATCACTAAGGAATGCACATCTTGTGGAAATTGGGAACAGACTATGCGCAGGTCGATAATTTTAAGGTATTAAGTGCTAGGGTTTAGACACTGCCTGTAGAAGCACGTGGTACAGTGTTGCAGATTCAGAGACCTGCATATCGCAGGGGAAGGTGGAGCTGGAACAAAGGGGAAGATATCTGCCTCTATACACAAGTCAGACTTGTTTGACAGACAACTATATTTGAATATCAAATTCATTTGACATTTCCTAATTTCCTCACACAAATAAAAATTTCCACATCATCTGTCCTTATTGTCTTTCTGGTCCACTGCAAAGGCCAGTTGTTTGAAAGACAACAGGGAGGGTAACAGTGGGATGTGACTAGAGCTACAATCTCTCTGCTGGACTTTTCTGCAGCTCTGCTAGTCATCCAGTTGTAGAAGAGAAAAGGAAAACTAGTTTTTCCAATGTGTTACGTTTTGAAGCTTAGGACTGCGGTTCAAGTATTTGTCAAGAGTTCTGCCTCAGCACTGTGATGTTTCTTGCCTCCTAAAATACAATAAATATACCTGAGTTCTGACGGGCTGAAAGCAAACAGTAAACAACCAGCATACAAAAGCACTGTCTGCGATCTTAAGTGAGAAAGCACTGTAACTGAATTGAAGAGTATGTGAGAATTTGGCCTTATTTCTTTCCCCTGCTAAATGCAAGAAGATAACATGTCAAACCCCTACTAAGTTACTAATTAGTTCACTTATGTATCAATCACTTATCAAGCAATTTTTCCTCTTTAGACACCCATTTATTTAAAACTGGCTATTTAATTCACTGGCAAAATTAATAAGGTCTTGGATCATGTCATCAGTGCCAGGTGTAGTCCAATTCACAAAATCTCTTGGAACAAATCAAATACTCTTTTTACTGCCCATCTGACTCAAGCTGATCTCAAGGGTTCACGTTTCCATTCATGCTTTCATTCCGAAGTTAACATAACAGCACTGAGTTCACTCTTACATAAATTAACAGGACATTTAGGATCTCCGGTGGAATCCCAAATTATGCAGTACTGCAGCGGTTAAAATTTTTAACAAGTGAACATTGAACATTTGTGAAGCAGCTACATGAGCAATCCCCTGGAAGGAGGGAACTGAACTTCTACCCTCACATGGCTGTGGCCTCCCAGCTGAAGCCATGTTCAGATTTCAGGGCCAGGCTGATCAAAGGGAACTCATCTCTCCCTCTCCACACAGAACTTGCTCTCTGCATGGCTGACGTGCCTTTAGTAGCATCTCACAGTGATTTACAGCCATGCTGCAGGAACGAAGAGTCAGTCAAACCTGTGCTGCAGCTCAACAAAATTGCCTGAAGCTGAATAAACTGGCGCATTGATGCCAAAAAGAGAACAAAATCTCTTTGCAGGCAAAACCACAATGCTTAGACAGAAACACAAATGCAAATGTGCTCTGAAGATCCTCCCCTAACCAGAGCGAAGCGTTCAGTGCAGAAATAAGCATTATTGCTTTGAAAGTGGTCATATTTTCACTTTTCTGTGTCACGCAGACAACACGTCTCAATATTACTTTTTAGATCTGTAGTTTACAATGAAGAGCCAGCTGTTTATTCAGAAAGCCAAAAGGCCTTCCTGAAGTTCACTGAAAACACCAGTAAAACTCACATCAATGTCTGCCTGAGCAAGACCAATTTCTCGGGTAAAGATTTTACATTTTCCCCCTCTCTCCCTTCTCCTACAGCTTCTGTTCTGGGCTCAGACCCCCCGCCTCCCTCCTTCAGAGCCAGCCACTCGCGGAGAGCCCCGATGCCCCTTGCGCAGCAGCCCAAGGCTTTCATCTCAGCGTGTTTCCTCAAGCATCTCTCTGATGTGAGAAGCAGAGGAGCAGTGTGTGTCTCCTGCTGGTGGAGAGATGAGAAGAGGAATGAGGCCCAGCCACCAGCCGGGAAAGAAAAGGCAATTCCTGGCTCTGGGACAGGAATTTGGGAGGGAAAGCACCCTCTGCTACAGCACTGCTAGAGAGCCTCAGTCCTGCTGTGCTCTGCAGGAGCATCAGTCTCTTTCTCCAAAAAGCCCAGTCCCTGGGTAGGACATACATAGCTTCCAACAGAGCTTCAGGTGTCCCCATTTCACAAACCCTTCTGCTCCTTATGCACAGGCCGTGCGCACCCCCAAGCATGCTGCCATGCAGAGTTACTGGCCCAGCTGCCAGAAACACTACAGCCACATTACCATGGGGCTGGATCCAGCTAATTAGCCCTGACTGATAACTGGAATCATTAGCCTTGCCTCAAAGGAGGAGTACTTTGGCCAAGCACTGCTCTGTTGTTGGCATAGCCATCCTGCTCTGATCCCAGGGCTATCGCTGGTCTAGTTCTGTGACATAGCTGCAGATGTCCTTGGTAAGGAGGTGAAGAAGAACAAAAAAAGGCACAATAAGATGTTCTGCATTCATTTACCACCCTTAACAGAAAAATAGTGTGCACCTAACCTGAAAAAAAAAAAAAACCAAAACAACAACAAAAAAAAAACCCAAAAAAACCCAAACCTAAGCACTCTTTTTCAGACATACAAATGAGAAGTTTCCAAAAATGTTTAAATTCTTATTTTTAGTCCAGGAAAAGCTTCAGAAATGCTGAGACTTAATTTCAATTTTTTAAAATACAATTTAAAAGCAAATATCATTTTGGAAATTGAAAATCTCATTCAAAATGTTACCCTAGGAAAGCCCTCCTGCTCGTTGCACTTAAGGAGTACCAGTTGACCTTTCTCCCTGGCATGTTAAAGCGGCACTCCAGCTGCTTCCATCACCTACAGCAGCTCGAGAAGCCAGAGCCAGATGCTCCACAGCAGTGCACAGCGACAGACCTGAGGCAAAGGTCACAAGCTGCAACAAGAGAAATGCCAGTTGGGTACAAGGGTGGAAAAGACATCAGTAGGAGTAGTAACACATTGGGAAAGGCTGCCTGGAGAGGCTGTGGGATCTCCTTCTGCAGAAACGTTTGTGCTTGATCGGCACAGGCTGAGCAACCTGAGCTACCTGTGATGTTAGCTCTGCTTTGGGCAGGGTGTTGGACTTAAGTGACATCCACAGGTTTCCTCCAGCTTACTCTGTGGCTAAAATATGGCCCATTATAACAATTTCAGTGCTGTCAGCTGTACTTTATTCTTCAAATCATTCTGGGCAGCTTTTGCTTTATATTAACTAAAGCACCTTATCACTTCTGTACAGCAAGTGTCTCCTGGTGGCTGAAATGAAGGCTGATGTTTTTTCAAATGGATTATGTAAAGTATAAAACTGAAATGACATGAACAATTGCCAGTATCTTCATGAAATTTCAAACAAAAGTTTTCTGACATTTAAATAGATTTGCAATTTCATAGGAAATTTCTGAAATACTGGTTTTACATAACATAACAATAAATTTCAAAATGTCAATGCTTTCCAAATTTAAACACCTCTAATTTTAATTCCCATCATGTAACTAAAAACTACGACAAAGCATGTAAAGGACTGATGAGGTGCATATACATATAAGAAATCAACAGGTTCATGAAATAGCTTTCAAGTTATTAGAATGCTTTCATTACAACTATTGTCATATAATCCTATATTGTTGTATAGTAGCTCAGGTTAGCACTTAATTAGTGAAAAACAATCCCTATCTACTGTCTAAATATACTTCCGGTATTACATACTAGAAATTTCTCCTAGCTTTAAGCGTCTTGCAGACATACCTTTCCTCACTCCTAGAAAATACCCAATTGGTATTCACTGTTTGCCCATGCTCAGACTGACTCACTGCCTCTCCCCACCTTGCAGGTTGTACTCCAGAGACAGGCAGATGCTCAGCTGGAGCGAGCCCAGTTTCATACCCCTGAATTCCTTCACATATACCAACTGACAGTCCCACATGTCTCATTAAGTTGTGCCATTTCCACAAAGCTAAAATGGCCCTTTCTGTCACCAGGACCTTGCCCTCCTGTTTATAGCTCATCACTGAGATTTGGTTTTGGTCTTATTTCCATAAAAATGTTTTATAGCTCTCTCCTTAAATCAATATTTCATGCAGTTGGCAGCCCTAAAACTCCTTTTGGCACACACAAGAGATTGGGAGTTTTGGGTGTAGTCTTCCTCATCTACTGGTTCTACGAAGTAATCTATGTTAGGCAATATTAATGCAAAAAGTTACCACAGAAAAAATAAATATGCACTGTTTAGGACCTTTCACACTTTATTAAGAAGAGGTTTGAGTACAGGCAAGGATGTCTCCAGGGATTTTATTCCTCTCTAGCAGACTCCCACATCCATGCTCACACTGAACTGCATCCTGCATTATCATTTCACCCAGCAGATTTCCGAGCAGCGAAGGACAAACATTTCCAGGCTTCTGAAGTAGCCAGGAACACACTCTGTGAACTCAACAGGCTGTACGTTTGTCAGGGACTCGATGTTGTAGCATTTTTTTCCAGGAAGAAAAATTTTAAAAACAGTCCTTACTACGTGATTTCCATAAGAGCAGAAATGGAAGAGACATCCTCAGGATGGCTACAATCTGTCTCATTAGGACAGGATAGGGGCCACAGCTTGGTCTTTGAGTGATTATTTGCAGAGCATACTCAGCCTCCAGAAGAGGCTACATGCTCCAGACGCTGTTTTAAAAAGTGATCATAGTTGAATATGGATAGATATAAAACCCTAGTACCTTTTTTCTTTGGGGGGGGGGGGGGGTGTGGAAAATGAATGGAAAAATGTAGTAGGTCTCTTCTAAAAAGTGTCCTGAAGTTGCTTCTTTTCTGGGTTTGGGTTTGTTTTGGGTTTTTTTTTTTTGTATCAAAGCCACATTGTTGCATCTTAATACAAGGCCAGCGTCTGTTATGTAATTAAACGTTTCAGGAATATCTGGACTTTCATCTCCAGAATCAAAGGTAAAGAGTTTTTTCACTACAAATCTATTAATTACATTAAGGCTCATTAAAGACTTGAAACAAAAAAGGCTTTACACTCAAAATTCCCCAAGAGACTTGCTTACTAGACCTTTACAGAGACTTGTCACTAGAATCAATCTGCAACTTCCCAGTGAAAGGGAGGTGCATTGCAAAATGCTGAATCACTGCAACAGCAACAGAAGTCATGCTGGAACCCTGACAGAGCTTGAAAGGCTGCAGCCCATCACCTGCCAGGCTGGTCCCATGCCCCGTGCTGCCCCGAGCACAGAGACCCCCACCATTTTACACTCTTGCTCCGGCCACACCAGGGGGTTAGGAAGCCCCGAGAGCCTCAGGTGACTCCGACTCTGACATCTCCTCCTCCTAATCATGCTTTCTGTCTGCACATTTGGCTACCTAGGATTAAAAGGCAACGCAAAAGGCCTCTGAAAAAAAAAAATATTAAAAGTAGCTTGTCATTCTATTAATCTGAGCATTGATGTATACTTGATGAGCAGGCAGAGGACATGAGAGGCTGCTTTTTGCCATCACCACAGTTTGCAGAGGGGGCCTGACTAAAATATCAAACTCCCAGGAGAGGGCAAACCTGCATCTGACTGAACAAACTCTGCTTTACCACTGGGGCTCGTTGTCCAACAAACAATTAGGGAAAAGGTATTTCTTCAACGTACCACTGAAAGCGGACACACTTATTTTATAATGCCTGTGTCAGCAGCATGCTAGATGCTGTGGAATTATCACAAATTGTTGACACTGCTTTTTGTTCAAGGAAATCAGGAACTGGGAGACTCATATCATACAGACACCTAGAAGCAGAGGGCCATAATTCTGATTTATGGTGAATATCTCCAGTCAGTCTGTGTTAGAAGATGATCTGTGTGAGAAGACAAGGAGATAACTGTGCTGTTCCTTACTTGGCTGTGACAGCACAGGAAATGTGTTCAGAAGAATACCCTGGGCTGTATCATCTGCTGGGGGCAAAAAAATGAATGCATGTCTTTTTAAGTTGAATTCTGCATGGATTTAGACCAAGAAGCCCCACAGAAGCCAGCAGACTACATCACTCCGTGATGAAGACCATGGATTTTCCACTGATTTCATCAGTAGGTGCAAATTTTGTCTATGCCTGCAAAGGTCTCTGTACTTTTTGAAGCTCCTGTAGTGCTGACCTCCCAAGTCAGTTCCACAGAGTGCAACTCAGCACAGACTACAACACCAAGGACAGAAGGAGGGGGAGATTACTGAGTATCCTTTGAAAATAGACTGTAATTATATTTAGATGTTTGAAAAATCTCTCATGGTTTTGTCTGAAATTTAATCTTAGAGGTAATCAAATCTGCTACAGTGTGGTTGCTTCATTCGCCCTTCCTTGACCCTTTAGGGTTTTCCTTGGGCCATTGGGAGCCACCTCCCTGGAGCTGCCTTGCAAGCACCTGCTTTGTTGCAGTTCAGCCAACAACCTCACCTTTGGAAAATAAAGGAGAAGAGGGGAAGAGCTGTGAACGATAAAGCTACACACGATTAATTGTAACTAACATTTGCAGCTGCATTTGCAAAGCCAGATAATATTACAGTTCTGAGGGTGGATACAAAAAAATAATGTGAAATGCATCCTTTTTTATAGCTGGTTCAAAACTGCTGCTAATACTGAGCTTTAAACATAAAGGAGAGAGACTCAGTATACTTACTCATAAGTACAGGAGCTGGCAAAATGCCATATTATATTTTAAAAAGGAGAAGTCAGTAACTCTTAAAAAAGCATGCAGTCAACACCTCAGAAAGTAAGGAGGTGACTGTAATAGAATTCCAAGTTAGCACACTCGTCCTGAAAAAATCCCCCTGCCCTGTTACAAGCAGCTTCATTCCAGGGTGAACGTGCCATCTTCTCATACGAGAACAGAAGGAAAAAGCACAGCAAAGCAAAATAAGAATGCACATTACTTCTAGCCCATGAGAACAAATGTTAAAAGGTGAGGATTGTGCCAAAAATCCCTCTTACTGTCACGTAAAGACTTATTGAACAAAGACTGTTTGTCTCCACTAAACTTTTTTCCTATACCTTGTACTTGGCATGTCAAAAGTTGTTGGAAAAAAACCAAAGCAAAATCACATTCAAAGCTTTGGTTTCTTCCTGCTTCCTTTTCATCCTTAAGATGTTGAAAACTCAGGTACTATCTTTGCATACACCACTATTCATCTTTAATTTAATAAATGATCTCTTCAATGTATTAATGGTTAGTAGTGCATATAAATTAGCATTTATAAAAATCAATTACATTGTCTCATAAGACAGAGGAGAAACCAAGACCTTCATCACTGGATCATTTGTATTTATCTGTTAATTATAAACCTTAATTGTCTCCTCTTATCAGATTAATTTGCATAAATTGCATAAGTTTAACGTTTAACAGGTTTTAATACCAGAATACAATTATTCTTTAAACATTCTTTCTTGAAATATTCATTATTAATTATAGCATTAAAATTAGAAGTTCTGATAATTGACCTTGGCTTCTCCTTGGCTCATCATCATCTGTCCATTGAGGTCATTTATCTCATGATTATGCATGCTTTGTGGCTTCTTATTACTGATGTGCTCAGTTTTAATTGTACTTTATAGCCTGTCAGATTTCTCTGAATTTTGACTTAAAGCAGAATATTTTGCGGGGTTCCACAAAAGTGGACTTTTTATAGTATATTCATCCTCTTCGCATACCTACACATAACGATACAGTGGGTGACAGCACTCTTTCTATATCTGGAGTATCTGGACTATTAGGTACAATTATTTCTATCCTGGTGAGGAAAACTTTGTTTTCATCGGATGACTTATGAAGTGAGACATGTAAGCTCCCAGGTAGCCTTGGGGCTGGGGGGGGAATTAACCAGGTACTACATTTAGCAGGTTGTCTAATAACCTCTTGTTCTTCATAACTGACCAGACGTCTCTAACTGCCCTTTTCACTAACTTTTTCTTTAGAGATTGTGGTTCATTGAGCCCAGGAGGTAATGAAATAAGAGAAGAGATGGACAAGACCAAATACTGACAGATATATTCAGCTGAATTTGGCTGACTTGAATGTAAAGATTTTTTGAAAACTCATGCAGTGCGGAGGTGAAAGCAAGCAGGTTTTCTCCTCTGTGAGATCATTCACTAAGTCTCACATACAGGGATTTACTGTACTGGATTTTTTTCTTCCAGTTAAAATTATTCATATTATTCAGTCAAGAAAATATTTTAGATATCATCAGATATGCTTCCAAGGAGAGAGACTAATATTTAAAAAAACATTAAACAAGGCTTTCTTATATTGTCTACAGCTGCTATTATTAAAATGCTAGAGGTGCCTCAGGTCAATAGCTTCTGAGTTTAGTGCATATTCCTCTTAATGAGTGAGCCTAGCAAGGCAACACTGAATCCAGTATCTACTTGAAATTACCAATATCTCCTTTGACTTGTGTGTGCTCCCTCAGGAGATTCAAAGCTACTGCACACTTGACTGAGAAGCATTCCTGACGTATTTCCAACCAGTTGCTGGCACCAGAGTTTCCTGGGAAGTTCAATTTCCAAATTCAAGTAAAACCTGAGAGTGATCCCGTGCAAATCATTTTTCTGCACCAAGGGCTTTCTTCTGCTGGGATTTCCCATGCAAAAGCATATGCATGAATCAGTGCAAAAAAATTCAGTAGTGGGTATTATTGTCACTACACCTGATTTGGTATATCTCCATCATAACCTATCTGTCCAAGAGCACACAGGTTATGACTCCTGTATACATATCTAATGAGAGCCTAAGGAGAACTGGTCAGATTACTACTAGGTTACACAAAGTGGAAGTAACAGCAAATAGCAGCAAATTGCCGGTGCTTCCTCACAGAGTCTTACAAATGCCTCTAATTGAAGGAATGCATCGATCAATCATTAGTCAAGTCCATCATCTTCGTAATAACTTGAGGCTGCTTCTTGATCCATAAAAGGAGAGCAATACCTGCCACTGACCTGGAGAGCGTTGCCATTTTTTTTCCTGCATGCAGGTCTAGCTACAATTATCCATTTCACCTTAAAGCCAGATTGCTACAAAACATGTCACTTCAACAACACCTTGATGCCTGATTTACTAGATGGACATCTTTTATGCAGTAACATTAACCACCTTGATCTACATTTAAAAGAAGGATGGCAGAATCTTGGGCATGTTATTCTTTCGTCGCCTCATCGCAGGAGAAGAGCCTGAAGCAAGAAGCATTCCCCTCTGCCACCTAAGATGCTTTGCAGAAATATTAAAGGTGCCTGATAAAGGCAAAACCCTGCAGGAGAGAGTGCTCAGCGTACAGCGACCAGAACCACCACAGGGAAGCGGTGCCTTGCACGTGTGCTGGACCCTCTCCAGTGAGGGATTCCAGTTGGGCTCTTGCCATACTTGAGAGTTCCTGTTCCTCCGCCACTCGCATCCCCTGGGCCCAGCTCTCCCCAGGAGCGCACATTAGCAGCGCTTCCCCACGCCAGAGAAGCGGGAACAAACAACATTATACAGATACCTGCAGCTTAAGCATCCGCTGCATCGCGGAGCAAGAGTTAAAACCCTTAACAATAGTTCCACCCACATTAGAGTTATAATCTACTCCCTTTATTGTGCAACGCGAACATTAAGATGTCACAGAAACCTGCAGACTGTCAGAGGTTATTTTAAAGGTGGTTTTCTGTTACTCTCACCCTCTATTTGGTTTCCTTCTGAGGAAGCTGATCTAACCACAACACGGTTGCGTTCCAAGCGGATCTATTATCGCCGTCCAGCAGCACCAAGCGCGTGGCAGCATGCCATTGTAACACCCGCGAACTACAGAATTGTGGTCAGCTTACCGGCTGCTTATCTACGGCAGATCTAATCCTACCCTGAATCACGCACTGCAAGATGATAGCCACTCTCTTAAGCTGCAGGCAGCATAAGCGGTTTCAGGTAATCAAGTGTGACATTTCTGGGCTTTTCTATACAAAGTTCACCTAGCAGAAAGTGTTTATATGGTTATTTTTTTTTTGTGATTCTGAGTACTGGCTGGATAAAAATGAAGCAGTTAGTGGTAGCAAAATGAAGGTGGGCAGACAGGATAACCCAAGTACTATATTCTCTTCATGTTCCCTGTGATTTCATGAGCCCACTGTCAAAGCTGTCACACATAATGTTTTTCTCAGACTACAGATTTTCCCTTCTATCTACCGAGAAACTCATTCAGCAGGCTTTTCAGCTGCTGGGCTCAATGCCTGTAATTTCATTTAAAAAAAAAAAAAAAAAAAGGAGAGAATCTGCAACACTGGAATGTTTGGCTCTTTTTGTGGCTCAGATCATTCAAATCCAGGTTGTCCAGACTGCTTCCTCTGGGTATGCCATCAGCCTCCAGCCTCTCCCCCTCTGCAAAATACCTCACTCTAAGTCCGTTGTCCGAGTCCCTCTGCTGCCCTTGTGCCCTGCGCGCCAACGAGTTGCAAGTGTACCTCACTTCTACTGAGCTATTTATCTCTCTCCCTCTATTCCCACTTCTTCATCTGTCTTTTCTGACATCTCTACATGGAAGTCCAGGGACAGCTGAAATTGAAAGAATCCTTCTAGTCAAACTGCAAATATTTTTTGTCCCCCTTTTCTTTTCCACTTTGAGTGACCCCTTTCTGCATGTCCTTTTGGGCTAGGCTACCAGAGCTGTTGCCAAGATACTAAACCACATCGTCAGCGTAACTTTGCACTCACTTGTCAATGCTGCTGGAAACACCAGCTGCCAAAATCGTTCCCCTTCATCATTGTATCAATTATGTCATCCCCAAACTCATTTCTTTAAGTCCTTCTCTTGGTTCTCTTCCTTAATGCATTTTCAGTCGTGAGCATGTCATATTCCCACCCAAAGCAGCCAGGAAAATGGAAGGCTACTTTATGCATACAGTTACCACAGAAGAAAACATGCTCATATAATCACACAACTTTCTCCCTGCCTCAACCTGTGCATCGACATCATTAACCAGAACTGTAACCTCTTCGAAGCAAGAGCTGCACCACCACTATGTACAGCGGTCAGGGTCCAGCCCTGTGGACATTTCTGAGAACAATCACTGACACAGTGATGATCATGCTGATAATGAAGGATAATTGCTCCTGATTTCATAAGGTTACCATTCACAGCTAATCCATTTAAGGTACACACCTGTTAGATCTGCTGTGAAGAAATCTGTCATTTTTTTCCAGCTGTTACTTTCCACAAAAAGGCCAGGCTTTCATCATGACAATTAAAACTTTTGAGAAGCCTGTTTCAAGAGGTAGAGTGGGTTAAGTCTCTGGACAAACTAGACCCAGGTGACTTTGGCTCTAGACTGTAGAAGACCGAGGTCTTACTCCATTGCCAAAGCTGTAACACTAGTTCTCAAATTCCTCTGCAGTCAACTGGATTGCATTCATCCAAGTACAACACAGGATGAACAGGTTTAACCCTGAAAGCATATTTTACTAGTCTCAATTCAAAGAGTTTTTCCCTGTTTGCCTCTAGAACACACTGACAAATACTAAATCCTTTTTTGCGACTGTGTAGAGCCCCATCCATTACATTTATGAAGAAAAAAAAATCCTGTGCTGACTTCTAAGAAAACCGAGGCCAAGTTTGTTTTCCTAGTCTTACATCTATATGACAGAATCCCTTTCTTTTCCTGGAACACAAGCAGGTTTCATGTTTCCTCTGTGTACAATAAAAGTAGTTACCCTCTGGCCAACTCAGATTGTTGTTTCTGAAAATTGTTTTTCTCTCTGGTTTTATTGGGCAATGTAATTATTTGAATTGCAAGAGCACTGTCTGAACAAAACCTGGGATATCAAACCCATCAACTCACAGATTTCCTAGACAGTCAGGGGCTGTAACAAAGCTTGCTATCTTTTTCTTTGCATAACAAGCCAATAAAACTGCAGTCACTGAAAGAACCAGTTTGTGCTGTTGACACATGTGCATTTTAAAACCCAGTAACCCAGTTGTTATGAGGAACTTTAATATTTAACGTGCAGATTAAGTGCATATTTAAAAACTCGTGCATGCACGCAACTCATGCAAGCAGCAAAACATGCTTTGCTTTAACACAAGGTCCCTGTCATGTCAGAGGGATGAAGCAGGGAAAACAGCATTTCTTGGTGACAGTGTAATCCTTGCAACTGAGAGGGATATCAGATCCTTGCTACATCACAGAGGAACGTTTACATTCGTCTCCTAAAATACGCTTACCTCTCATTCAGACCCCTAACAAAGAAAACCATCAGCAAGAGAATTACGGACAACACGCTTACCAACGAGTGAGAATTGCAGCACTGTCTTCTGCAGTGTGTAAAACAGAAACCCAGTCTGTATCCTGCTCTAGAAAGGCAGGCAAAGAAAGTGAGAAACAGACCAAAAAAATCCAGAAAAGTAGCTAGGTGTTGTTTAGAAGCAGGTAATAAATATATCAACAAAACAGAGGCAATTAAGTCACCCTCTGCCACTTCTCATATTACTCTGCAGCAGGGACTGACATGACATTTGCTTTGCAAGGGTCACGGCAAGATATTCTGATGCATGGGACACTTCTGATTTTTTTTTAATTTATTTTTTTTTCAAGCTTCTCTGGGTCCCCTTCAGCTGCCCCCATGCAGAGCCCCTCTACTTAGCAGCAGGCAAAAAAGACACCCTGTTCCTACTCTCAGTGATTACATGTCTAACTAAAACTTTAATCACTGCGCTCCAGAATACATCTAACTTGTGCTGGTTCTCTACGCTCATGCTCTTAGTTGAGGTCTTGCATAAAACTTCTGAATGGAAAAGACCAAGACCTAAATGCTGCTGCATCTGGCTCCTTTTCTTAAGCCATTTAAAAATAATTGGTCTAACATTTCCAGGAATCCCACCCCAGGCTTCAGAGAAAGGCAGATGAATCTCATACGTTGTATTTTTAAATTTAAAGAAACATGTTTTGATTGAGATGATAGCTCTGCTTTTTGATTAAAGTAAAAAAAACAAGTAGAGCAGAGCCTCTCAATAATACTGAACTTGTCACTTTACAATGCATGCAATAATTTAACATTGTGTGCTCAGCACGCATGAAGTAACAAGCATTTCATATTAATGCTGTATTTATAACGGTATATCTGAACTGCACAAACAATAGATAATTGAGTCAAAAATGAAACAAAATAAACACACTTCTTGAGAGTACAGAGTTTGAATAGAAGGATTAAAAGGGGTCTGAAGTTGGTTGTCATGACCCTCACTTTGCAAAAATATTGGGTGATAAGCCAGATACACCCCATGAAAATTAGCATCACACCATTGGCTTCAAAGAGCTTACACTGATTCAAAGCATCCCACAGCATTCATGTTTTGACACCTTATAATAAATATTTGGACTTTATTCTCCTTCATAACGCATGAACACTTAGGGCCAGATTAAAAGTATTAAGGTTCCTAACTCTACTGAAGTTTTATTGATTTCAGTGGACCCTTAGACACAAGGGTAGAAATCACGTGTGAACCTGAGCCTTACCCAGTCACTACTCCATGGCACATACAACTCCATTTATGATCAACTGCAATATAAGGAAATGTTATATATAATGCAGGATGAGAAGAATAGAAAAGGAAATAAGTTGTGTGGGTTTTGTTTGGCCTTTTTGTTTGTTTAAATTAAAAAAAAATAACTAGGGTCTCATAATGAAGATTACTTTTGCCAAGGATGTGGACAGAAGGAAAATACATTAGATTACATGATGGAATTGTTTACAGTCAAGATAGAAGCCAGGTTAACCACAGGCAACCTTTCAAGCAACTATCAGTAATATGGTCTCAGCAGCAAGGGCCAGTAATTTTGGATTTAACACCCAAGAAAATAAGAGAGACCATGAAAGAATATTTGCACATCCCATTTAGGTGAGACTTAACTGAAGACATTGAAGTCTCTGTCAAAATTAGTGACATCCTAGAAGCTGCATTTTCCATTAGCTGCAGGAAAAACCTTTCAGCCGTATTGAATGGCAATAGCTATTATACATGCTTGGATGAGGCAGCTTCATTTCTCATTTATCAAGCTGGTTTCCTCTTTACAAACATCCCTCTATCCAAGTGTTCAGAAAGCTACTTTTAAATACTCTTTTATATTTTCAGAGGTGCATGCTAGGTTTGCCATTTTCATCCAAGACAGTAATTTTAAACTCAGAACCTTTAGCTATGAGGTTCTAAAGGTCATTTAGGGAGCACTGCTTTCCACGCTGATTCTCACCATATACTCAAGTTCTATGCAGTTGATTTACTTCTGCACATAACCAATCCGTTCCTTTCCTGTCAGAAAACATTTTTATTTTACTTCAGTCATTCTCACACCTCACTGGCTGCTTGGGCTAAAAATTATTTTCTTGGATGTATTCAGTCTTTCCTTTCTCTGCTGTCACTACTTCAAGTGGAAAAGATTCCAGTATCTGGGTAATTTAGCACATTCCCAGGGATTCCTCCAGCCCACCACCATCTAGTAAAAACACCAAGGAGGGTGGTAATAGAAGCGCCACAGACCTTCAGAATTTATCGCCCCTCTTCCTGATTCACTAGCGATGTTTTTGCCCTTCCTGCTAGTCTTGCGAATCACAGAGAATTTATTGCCTTAGTGCTGTTTTGCAGCTTCAAAGATCTGAAGAGCAACTTTGTGTTTCAGAAAAATCTGTTCCCCTGTTTTCTGAAGCTTGAATGATCTAAGTTCAGTTTTTTCATTACTCGTGTCACTGAAATATAATTCTAACTCCATAAAAGGGTCTAGTAATCACATTCAA
>NW_010973368.1:847892-855086 GCF_000737465.1 Haliaeetus leucocephalus
GGGGGGGGCGGGCAGACAGTGGAGGAACCAGTTTCAAAGGTCCAGATCTATTTCTAACCCCACATCTTATTCAGCAAGATTTTTAACTAAACATTTTGACATATAGTCATTTACATCTAACTTTAAAAAACCACAAATTCAGAATGGTATTGCAGCATTTTCTTATGATCTAAGGTATATGAGCAAGTCTGACTCTTTTGGGAAGAAACTTCCCCGTGCAACCTGAGCTGTCCCTTGTGGCAGACAGGTACGTACATTGTTCTCCTCTGCCCCAACAGATCAAAAAGAAGTTGCAGGCTTCTCTACTTCTAAACCTCTTACCAGCTTCAATCCATAACTTGCTTTTGACCTTCGTTTTGCAGACTAAAGCTTGCCAAGCACAGTGTTGCTCATGCCATTCCCATGTTCTCATCACATTTATTAACACTTTAAACAAAGAAAAAAAATGGGTTTGCTACTGCTGTGTTTTGGAAAAAGAATGAGCTCTTGTGCTTTCAGAGGAAGGAGGAGTTCTCGGACTCTGACTTCATTCAGCTGCCAGCCGGCCCTTGGAGCCTCTGCTCACACATACATAGTGATCACCTTGCTTAGTTTTGGAAACCTGTTCCGACCCTGCTGCAAACTCTGCTGCTTCTAGTGACATCCAGCAATGGGAACGCTGTCAGGGAAGCTGGGAATGCTCCCAGTCATAGAGCAGCAGGGGTAAAGGCTGTTCTAACCCAACTGACTAAATACCTTAAGACTTGGGAAAATGAGGGAGGGTGGGAAGAGAATCAGATTATCTACTCCACTCCTGACTGAAGCACATCCTCAAGTTCCAGCCATTGGAAAACCTCTGTCCATTCTTCTCCTGTGTCTTTCATGGGCACAGGCATCAGTCCCAGATGCAAGCTCCTCTTGTCTCACTATAAGAGCCTAAAGCAACTTGAACCCCGAGTCGCAGGCTTTTCAAGAAACCATCCGTATCAAATGATGGTACAAGAGCCTTCAATTTGCCTAACTTGCTATTTTCCACACACAAAACAGCCTGTGCCAATTAAAATTAAATGAAGTCTCACAGAATATCCTACTAGCTGCTTTTCAGGTCCAAACAGCTTGGCTCCCCGCACACGGTATCAAACCACTCCATACACACAGAGCACAATTTTGATATGTTGACTGAACGCAGTATGGTGCTTTTCGCTCTGTCTCCCCAGCTTAAAAATAAATCCTATAGAAGATGCAGTGAGTTTGGTGGGCTTCATTTCTATCACTCTTTACATTCAAATCTCCACAGTGTGTTAAAATAATCACTCCTTTCCCCAGTGCTGCACAGGGGCTTGGGCTGAGAAGCAGTTTCTGTTAAGCTCATTTATACTGTTCTCTCTCCTTTTGCTCAGAGGAGTTCTTGGTAGTATGTAGCTATTTGGAGGTCAAATCAATTATTGTAGTCTAGGATGCCATTTCTGGACTGGAAGCAAGAGCACTTTCAGTTTAACAAGATTTAATAGAGGTTGTTAAGGGTGTCTGACATTTTTTGACCTTTGCTCTTCTATTTCAGAGTTTGAATAGGTCTGATTTAATTAGACAAAAACAGTATAAGAATGAATGCAAGTGCAAAGGCTCAGAAGAATACACGTATAGGAAAAATTACCAGTTCGATAACTTCGAACTGCAGCCAAACACATCGTGGTTCACACTGATGAGGACAGAGTCAACGGGAGAGCTTTAACTGGTTGGAAATTACAAAATCATGCCAGAACCACAGTTTTGAGCTCATAGACAATGGCCACCTCCACTTTACTTTCTCAAATTATGGTTAAGGAAAGTCTAAATGTGGAACCAGTCTGATTTTTTTTTTTAATTTTTTTTTAAACATAGCCTTTGGAAATGTCCACACAGAAGCACAACAGTTTTTTCTCTGCCTGGCCATCTCCTCTCTCTATGCTGGGGATTGTTTTCCCTCTCAAGGAGGGAGTCTTTCCTCTGAGCAGGAGAAAGGGCAGATAGATAAATTCAAATAATCAGAAATTCCCAGACTAGCAGAAAGCCTTGGGGTCCCACATGTAATCTCTCTCCAGTTTAGCCTGGAGCCTGCAAAACAGGCACTGACATCAAGTTAATATGCATTTTCTGAGGCTGATGGTTTGTGTAATTCAGCTAAGAGCCAGCTGGGGGTAAGGGGTTCAGAAAACATGTCCCTTTCTCATTGGGTTCATTGTTCCTTACTGGAGTTTTAAGTGGGTAGTTTACTCCCAAATGTCACATTTAGCTCCCACTTCAAACTGGTGCACTCTGTCATGACCCTGGCTTTTATTATTTTCACCTGGCCTTCTTCCACCCATTATTACTACTTCTATTGTCTCACCTCCTAAAAATAAAAGGACACTGACATAAAAAAAATTCCTGCTCTGTGCCTATGGAAATATGTACCACACAGAGAGCCCCTGAAGTTTCATAATATGAAAGCTTTGATAGGAAAATTATACTGTATCCTAGGTCTAGGTTATTCCAAACATAAACAAAACATTACGACTTGTAAAGTCAACTGGCCTGTAGCCCACATCCCACCATCAAATGGCTTATTTATCTGTATTACTAACAATACATCCTTTATCAGAACAATGTTCATCCTGTAATATTAGGGTCAATATCTTGGGAAAGAAAAATAAATAATAGAGGACAGTTGTAGTAGTATTTTTCAACAGCTTTCTGGAAATCATTACGTTACTTAGGTTGTAGGATTGAATTTCTAACCTAATGACACTCCGGTCTCACAGACCTAAAATGTAGGTGTGCTAATTTACAGCACAAATCATGCAAAATACATTGCAGCAAACTTGTGCAGGTGGGGACAGACGCACATACAGGTGTATGTATAGGTGAAGCTGGAGTTGATGTAATCAATGGTGGCAGGAATAAAACTCCTCAAGACATCAGTTAATTTAAAAAAAAAAAAAGTAGTTAATGGTTTAGAATGTTATCTTAAAGGGGAAAAAAAAGTATATTTAGACAATGGATAGGGAAAAGTTTACCAAACAAGTAAAGCTAAAAAATATTTAACTCTAAATCGAGATACATTGAGGGTAGGGGAGGGGTAGAATAGGAAGTTAGTTATCTCAAAACCCCGAGAGAACAGTGTGGAACCGAAGGATGAAAACTTAGATAAATATAATTAAAATATTTTCTACAGTACATTAGATTTGGACTTCATTATAGTTGGTATTTTGGAGTCCAGACTGATACAATCTAAAACATACTAGAGATATCCAAAGCAATCAGAAGAATTACATTCAAAACTGAGAAAACAAGTAGTTTAGCTAACAGCCAGGTTCTGAGGTTATTGCTCTTTTCCACCCTCAACCAGATAGGGCTGAGCAGAGAATAAACTGAGAAAAGCAGCCAAGCAAATTGCATACTTGGGAAACGAAGGACTTGTATGGTGAAATGAAAATGTGTATTAGAAAATGTGGGTTTCGGTCAGATGAAAAGGTGAGCTTTTTGGAATGATTAAACCCCAGCACTCAACATGGATAACGCACCAGGCGTTAGACACTACATAAAATATTTGTCTAAGATTCTTCCTCATAGATACGCAGGACAAAAGTCAAGCTGCAAACTTTCCATGACAGTTGTAATGAGATGTTTACTGCATAGCTGAAGGAAACAAAAGACTGAAAGATAAATAGAGGAGCTTGGCAACAAATTGTATATTTGAAAACTAAATGATAGGCTTTGGGCCAATAGCAAAAAAATGGGGAGTTCATCTTGGGCAAGTGCACTGGAATGAGTGTAGTTAAACTAAAGGATTCAGGCACCTTTTGCATGGCCTTGCGCCAATAACCAAAAATTCCTGCAGCTCTTTTTATAAGGCCATGTACAGACCTGATTTATTCCAGGGGGATGACAATTCAGCCCACATTTTTTGACAGAAAGTAAAATACTCAAAAAGATTTGCATTGATGTCTGCCAGGAACAAAACTGAGTTTTAGGCAGACTTTTCCTCACCTCCTGTGAAGAAACATCAAGGTTTTGCTGCCAGCAAATTACAGCTTGGGGACCTGGGACTTCGTTTGGCCCACACAGAAGAAAGTGCACTAAAGCTACTGAAACCAAATATTTGGTTTTTTCCAACAGTCATAGGAAGCCTAGACTCTTCAAAGGAAGTGTTGGTCTCAGATGTATCTTCAGCACTATTTGAAAACTCACAAATGTTCAGGACCAACAATTGCCGAGTATTCAGTTTGATATGCTAAAGAATATATTATTATCCATGACTAACTCCTGAAACCCCATGTCTGAGACCAAGTTTCTCCTGTGGGTTTTTTTGATGCTTTGTCTGAATATTTTCACTGTTTTTCTATTGTAGCAATGAATACAATACTAATACTTTCCATTTCCCAAGATACCGCATCAGAGCCATGCAGTAAATACGGACCTTAATTCACATTTCTCCTCATGGGCCTCCAGAGAGAGGGGTTTCAGTTCAGGGGGATTTGATGATCCAGCAGGAATACTCAATAGAAATTTTGGATTAATAGCTTCCATAGCTTTAAGGCATCTTGCAATAGTTTATTTCTGTTTACCAGTTATTAGCCAAACCCTCTGGCCATCGGCCAAATTATCTTGTGCTCTTGGGAAACATGGACATTCACTTCCATTTAATCTTCAGATGGAAATTAATGAACTAATTTCAGCAACTGAACTCTTGCACCACTGCTTATTGCTTCCAAAGATGACAAAATACAAACATTGAAATGAAATAATCTGAAATTTCTGATGTCATGTCACAAAGGAGGAAAGTAGCGCTTGCTCTACTGGTGAGTTCTGGGATTCTGAAGCATCCTGAGAATCGGAGTCGCACAGGATATCGGTGGAAGACCAAAACAGCAAGCTTTAAAAAGAAAAGCAAACACCACCTTTAGGCCATAATCTGCTGCCTTTTACCCATGCAGATAGCATCCACTACAACTACTTCATTACTTCATTTAATTTCAGGCCAAAAAGGCCCCTCTCAGACTTCCCACAACACTTTATACTCCAAAGGAACTATAGAAGTGGAAGTCAGTATCTCAAAAATATTATTTCATGGCTTGACCAGAGAGTCATCAAGGATGCATAGCTCTGCAAGTCAGTTATTTTGACAACTGTGAAATGCTTTTCTGTCCCCTTGAGATAGGCAATATCTCCACATGGAGATTTACTCTTTGGCCTTTTGGTTTACCCATGGGACTGCCAAAATACTGGCTGGCAGGACCTCCAGGCACTTTGGAGGGAAAAAGTGATGAAAACCCATTCTGTATCCTGACAGATATCACAAAATGGCTTTCAGGCCACTTAATGCCATTTGTGGTTGCCTCAGAAATGTGTATAACACTGAACTATGCCATCCTTTCTGCTACCACAGGATTTAGCCCTTTGGCATATTTATATATATAAATTGTGTCCAGGACAGTCAGCAAGCAACTAGCAGACAAAGGTGACACCCTGTACATAATTAGGCTCATTGTGTACTTACACAGAACTCTAACATAAACCACCTTAACGATGTCGCTGCTTTTCCTCTGTGTCTGGACTTAATCTAGATGAAAGTTTTGTACTAGTGTTCCCCTTACCAAAAGCTATTCCATTCACCTGGAGTCACACCTCAACTGATTTCATTCTCACCCTTCCTGAGAAACAAGATTTCCTCCCCCAGGCTTCACAAACAGCAACCGTAAGCCAACTTTGCAACACCCACCAACACAGCATCAAAGAAGATAAGTGTCTGTTGAAATATTTACAAGCTCAACTTCCACACCACAAGACCAATCTTTAAGAAACCTCCTACTTCTATGTGAGTAAGATAAACACCTATTCAAAGAACAAAATATCTAAGCTATTCTGTGAGGTATGAAGTAGGAGAGCGAATGATTCAGGTTCAACTCAGTCACTCTGAGGCTGTTATGAAGGCCATGACAAGAACACAGACGTGACAATTCCAGTTAGCAAACTCCATATCTTGATGGAAATTTCACCAACAGGCTGATGGCTGATTCATCTAGAGGGCTGAATTTGCTAGGACCTCTAAAACAAGGGCATCCCTGCAGAGAAAGCAAAGAGAACTGGTACTGACACTGTTCACACTATAGACAAAATGCACCAGTTTCCAGGGGTGTCACACGAGGACCTTTTGGTAATCCTTAGGTAAAAATCTGTTTTTTATTTATTAAACTACTGCAGGAAGGTTTTGCATTTTAGTGCAGGCAGTAATCAAAGAACTGAGTCTGTCAGAACTCGCTGGCACTGTTATGAGATAGACCAGCATGAAAGACCTAATCGGGAGACCAATACAGGCATTCAGCTGGAGGAATTTCAAAGGCAGATTTAGTGAGGTGAAGACTATATAACAGCGACCATATTACACAAAGAGAGCCTGTATTCATCTTGGTAGTACCCCGTCATCCCTCACATCCCCATCAACACTGCAGCTACGTCCAGCCTCACCTGGCACTGAGTTCCAGAAGACCATCTCCACTGACAGAGTTTGGCTTAGTGTCAGCTCAAGGCCATGATCACACCCTTTTTACCCCACAACCCTCTGCTCAGATGATGTGGATATTGCGCCTTCAAAAAGCCAACCTTTATACAGCCTTAGTATGGCAGAGCAGCATCCCTGTCAGCTTCCATTGGCAGAACACACAGAATCCTTTGCTGTGTCGTACCAGCTTCAGAACCAGTTTCATCACGTAAAACTGGGACTAACAGCATGAATAATTTCTATTTCCAGTTACTTTTCACTTCCCTGTGCTGAGTATATCTAGCACAACTAGTACATTCACTTCTCCAGGAGTAAAACAGAACAATTTTCACTTACTGGAATGACTGAAAATGGTAAGATGAAAACCAAGACTGTCTGAAACCTACGCAGTTAGACTCAAAAATTGCCTGAAGGCATGTACTATTTTTCACACCCTTATGTTTCTTTTGCCTCTCTGTCGTGGTTTAACCCCAGCCAGCAACTAAGCACCACGCAGCCGCTCACTCACTCCCCCCCCAACCAGTGGGATGGGGGAGAAAATCAGGAAAAGAAGTAAAACTCCTGGGTTGAGATAAGAACAGTTTAATAGAACAGAAAAGAAGAAACTAATAATGATAATGATAACACTAATGAAATGACAACAGTAGTAATAAAAGGATTGAAATGTACAAATGATGCGCAGGGCAATTGCTCAC
>NW_010973368.1:855447-947107 GCF_000737465.1 Haliaeetus leucocephalus
TGTGTCTTCTGCCAGCTTCTTGTGCCCTGGCTGGGCACGAGAAGCTGAAAAATCCTTGACTATAGTCTAAACACTACTGAGCAACAACTGAAAACATCAGTGTTATCAACATTCTTCACATACTGAACTCAAAACATAGCACTGTACCAGCTACTAGGAAGACAGTTAACTACATCCCAGCTGAAACCAGGACACTATCCCCCTTCGGCAAACTCACAGGCACAGACACCTACCATTTAAACAATTAGGCTTACTCCATTTTCTTTGCTGCTACATAAGCTTTACTTAAGAAAAGACAATTTATGGGCCTTTCTAGACTTACAAATCCACTCTGGAAAAAATAGCTTGATATCAAAATAAATCAAATTCCCTAATGAGATCAGAGCTACCTACCTGGGATGGGAATCCAGTTTTTAAATACAGTACTTTTATCATTGATGGAAGAAATCAGAGTGTGACAGACACCAAGATATATGAAAAGAGAAATCTGAGTAAGTATTAGCCACTCTGTTGGTCAGACTAAACTAGAGCTCTAGTATAGCTTTCAGAAGAGCCTCAGGCAAATTTCAGTGTGTTTTAGATATGGGTAGTTTTAAATTTAGCTTAGGTATCAAAGAAAAGGGTACCTGCCTAGTGACAAGGAATCACTCAACAGTAGACAGCAATCCCTATTCTTAGCACTCAGAAAATATCTGACCACTGATTGCAGAATGGATATCCAAATACTTGCACCAGGCAAAGAAGTAGTGGTGGTCATATAATATTTATCACATAGCATTTAACAAACATAACATTTACAAAACAGCATGGTCATATATCATCTTATTAATGTGTATAGAAAAATATGTTGCCACTCTACAGGCATCTGATACACCTCAAGAAAGCCATGGAAGTGGTAAAGGATGTAGTGTGATGAGATGACAGCCTGAGAGAAGAAAAGATAGTACTGATGCATACATGAGATTTCCAAAGTCTCCATATGGAAGCTTTCATCATTCTGTCCAGCTGCTGGAAAGGTTTTTGCACATCTAGTTAGAAAGGGGCCTGGACAATATCTGAGGAATAGAGCTGCTCCTTGATTTTATGAGAGTAAATGTATAGAGGAAGGCAGGAGAACGGCGGTGGTGGCAGGAAGGAGGGAAAAAACCAAACCAAACCAAAAAAAAAAAAAAAACAACCAAAAAACCATCAACAAGGAAATGGCAACTCAGATCACTTTAGATAAAAAAATTTGGGGTAGTGATACCACTGGAACCTTGTCCTACAAAGCGTCTCAAAACTGGCCTTAAAGATGCCTTCTTGTATGGAGCAGCTGTCATCTTAGACCTTTCCAGAGCAGGACCTCAAGGCAGAAAACAAAGTACCAGATCAGTAAAGAGGGACTCTATATCCATAAGGAAGGTGATCAGAGCAAGAGAAGCACTTTTAGAGGTAGCAAATTGCAATTGCCATTTCAGGAGATTAATTTGCTTAGGGACACCCTTCCTGAAGGATCCTCTTCAGCCCACTGAGTTCTCTTGTGGAAGGATTTGCAGATAAATTTTCTTTTATTCTGCTCACAAAAGCATCAGTTGAGAGGTTTTTTATTGAGGCAACACAGACAGTGTGGGTAAGCTTACTAGTAGCCATGATGATTTTACATGAATGACAATGTTTGAAGCCCAGTTTCAATATTTCTGCACTGTAAAAGCTGGTATAGAGCTTTTATAGGCCCTAAATAAAAACAAAAGCAAAATATCCCTTCAGGGATAAGGAAAAAAAGATGAGTGCTTATTATCCAGAGAATTATTTACGCTACACTGTTTATGCTACAAAGGTTGATTAAGTGATGTGAGCAAAAGCAGTAAAGGGAATTCATTCTCAGCCATGGACTGCATGAGGGTTTAGGGCAGTCCCCCTCCTTCCCCAGGTGAGAATGGAGATTGGAGGAGACATGGTGCAGACACCGTGTAAACAAGTACTTTGGATCTGTGCAATCACTCAAAGTGATTTATTTGCTGAGAAACACAGAAGGTGCAAGAGTTCAAATCCCTTAAGCACAGGTGATACATGCACACAGGCTTTTAGAAGTTTTACTTCTCGTGCCTTAAAATTCTTCTGAGCACTTGCTGCCCTGCAGAGAGAATGCCACCAGGTTTCTAGAATAGAGCTATGATTACAGAGCAAGTGGGAGTCATTTCTTCATTAAGAGTAGTTCATACAATTCCCTCTTACATAATTTAAGAATACCACAAAGGATCCAAAATAACTTTTTATGGAGTATTCCTTAAGTAGATTGTTCAGTGCTTTTGCCACAGCTCTGCTTTGGGTCGTCTTCTTCACAGTCCTGAATGGCTTTATTTTCTGATGTATAGTACATCCACAACTTAAGTGGGAGGTGTAAGTTTAAATAACTCTTTCAAAAGTTAATAAAAGTGTTTTAAGAAGCAAGAATCTAGTTAAATGCATTTCCCAGAGGTAGACGATTCTAAGTATTTCTTTCCTTAAAATTACATCAATCACCTTCATGTGACTTGTGACAGTGGTATATACAGGAAATGTAATTTTAAGTAAATACTGCAAGGCTCATATAGGAAATTTTATAGATAGCCATCTCAACAGAGGAGGAGGAAGACTTGACTGAAGGAAGTCAGGAAAGCCCATTCTCCACATGGAAGAGCCTCTAGTCCAGCTGATTATTAAGGAAAAAAAAAGTCCAGATGTTAACATGGGGTTAGATCTTCCAGTGAAGCAGCTACATCAGGACCCTTACTGCCCAGTGTAAGGGTCCCACACTGCACAGCAGAATCTCTCCCTAATGACCTCAGGCAACCCCTGAGGAGGAGAAGGCATGTCAGTCCCTCTTTTGAGTTAATCCTTGGCTTTTTTCCAAAGACGTCTCCAGAAAGGATAATTAATGCTAATTAAAGGGTTTGATTTTTTTAAATGAAGTACACAAGCCTCCATCTCTATAAAACTGGGCTCTGTTAAATGCTGAAATAAAGAAAGTAAACATTTAAGATTTTTTTACTCATGCTCTGAGCCATTCAGTACATCTTGCATCAAAAATAAGTAGTATTAAATTTAAATTGCTTTTAAAGCAACAGTGCTCTCATGCTTGTGAGCCAACCTACAGCTTTGAACTTCTGTCAGGGTTCTTAAAGACAGGCAGGAAAAAAAAAATTGCAAGAGAAATACATTTTTCACTTAAAAAAATGCATTTATGGATTGCCTGTTGAATAGCTCTAAACCAGATCAAAACAACATTAAAATATATGATCATTCTTTCTTTAAAAAGACCTAAAGTCTCCAAGTAGCATAAATTGATAACTTTTATTTGTACAATATTTACAAATATGGTATTGTATTTACTTATTCTAATCCTATACCACACCTTCATTTTTTTTTCTTTTTATTTACACAACATTCATAAACGTTTCAAGTCATTCTCTGGCAACAGATTTTCCATTTCTTCCCCTCTGACAGATGCCTCGTGTTAAGCTTTCCTATGCACTGTGCAACACTTTTGGCACCAGCAATGGCATCCTGGGGTTGCCCAAGGCTAGGATTTGGTACACTCTGGCTGTATTTAAGTGTTCCTTCAGGTAGCAATGGTGGGTAGATGAGTATTGCTGCTCCTGCTACTACTTATTATTTGCATTGCAGCAGCTTACAGATACCTCAGTCAGGTGGAAGCATCCTATTGTGGCAGACACTGAGGACACATGATGAAAAGATGTTCCTTACTCAAGAAGTCTGCAACCCAAGCAAGATTGTGATGGGAGTAAGAGTCAGGTTTAAAGAAGCCAGAATCCACAACAGAGTTGTCTTCAGTCGAAGAGATAAGAAAAGTACAATACAGTAAAGAGTTGGCAAAGTCAGGGGAAAAAGACCTACTCAACAATTTCTGCCCTTTTATAAATTTTTCAAGTCCACTACAGAAAAGAATGAGAGTCCTGCTCCAAGTTTATAGTAATACTTTTGTTTCAGTTTCTTGTCCTGAAAATGCTGTCCACAGGAAGGTTGAAGCAGCAGGGTTCAACTAAGCAGATTTGGGTAACAAAACAATTTGAATATAAAGCTCAAATCTGTTCTTGCATAAGTTGTGTATGAGGAAAAACAGCAGCTGATGCCAGCAGAAGTAAACTGAAGCAGTGCCAGGTTAAGCGGTATCAAAAGTGGACCCACGTATTGTATTGCATTGCTGAGCTTTTTTGCCAGACCTTCCGCAAATTATCCTGTCCAATGGCTTCCAGTGCCAAACCTGGCATCTGAATCCTAGAGAACCAACAGAGATAAATCAAACTAGTCCCCAGGCTGCCCATAGCAGGAGTAGGTCAGGTCCTGATGTACATCTTCAACATAGAGACTAAGACATCCTTTCACAAATGGCAGCTCTTCTCTTGGAAAATGATCAGGGAAAAGAAACAAAACATTCATTTTCACTTTTCTCCTCCCATCACAGCCATTTTACATGGCACCTGAGCAGAGAGCTCTTTGTCTGTCTTCTTTTTAACAGAGAAAGTTCACCCTAAAAAAACATAAACATGCAGTTTTGATGACCGACACCTGAGCACTCATTTAAATGTTCATACTATGCATTTTCCTAAGTCACTTCCAAATACTGTGAGAGCAAAGAGGGATTCTTCCAATCCCTCGGAACAGCCAGAAGTGCACTACACAACACTGATTCAGTGGTTTAAAAAAGCCTTTTATCTTCAGCTGAATGCCATTCATTTCTGAAGGCACTACTCTTTGGAACCTACGTTATTTTATCTTTGAGGAAACCTTGTAAATGGGATTATCGTGCAATATTACTAACTTCCTGGACTGCCCAAAAGCAAACAACTTATTCTGTTCTTAATATAGTCCTTATTTTTCTCTTTTCCACAAGCTCTTGAACATCCCTAAATATCTATATTTATTCCCAGTTCCTCAGCTGGCCTTTCACAGCTGTTTGCACTTACCCGAAGTGAAGGTGATGCAGGGGGAAAACTTGACCACTGTGATTGAAGAACATGTTCACTTTGGTATCTTTATGTGACTAGAGGTACAAAGGCAAATCCTGGGGGGGGGGGGGGAATCACTGCTCCTCTCCACCACATCTCTGTATACTTCCACAGCCTCTTGACCATCTCCTGTGCTTCCCTGTGGATGAGATCAGCTCCTCTTTCTAACCCTGGCAACTGCCTTGCCTCCTTCAGCTTGAGCAAGCTTAGATCTCCTTGAGCTGCTTTTCTTTTGCAGCTCTTTCCTGCCAGAGTTCACATAAATCACAGAGACAGCAAAGGTCAGATTTGTACCTTTTCTTCTACAAAAATGGTTTGCTTTTCTCATTTTTTACTCACAACTGCAAGAGGCCAACCTAATCCTGCTTTTCATCTTGGTTCTCCAAATGCATACAAAAATAAAAATAATCTACTATGGTATTTTAGCACAGAGTATTTTTCTGCATGACACTCGCTACCGCTTGCATTCGTACACTTTCCTTTCTGTTCCCCACACTGTACACCTGACCCTTGACCAGATGGTTTCCCCAACATTATGAAACCTTTTTATGATGTACCTAGTCCTTTCAAATCAATCTTTACTTGCATCCAAAGGTCCACTAATGTTGTAATTTTAAATGTTATTTCTTCTCTGCTATTTATTATTATCCACTTTAGGAAGCCAGTCCCTGAACTTAGATAACTTTGTTACTCCCCAGGATGATTAATGAGGTGATCTTAAATATCAATAGCTTGACACCAGCATTTTGAAAAACTGTTTATATTACACAGCAACAAAGCAATTTGTAACTTCCACAGAAAACAACTCCAAAATGGAGAGGTTTCCTCCAGTTAGATCTTTGTTTATCTTAACCATGACAAAAGCAGACCCCTTTACTCAAAGTTGCATGCTGTAGGTTTCCGACATGGAGTGGTTTATGTCCACTGGTTTCAGAAGATAAACACAGAATATTTTCCTATGAAGATGCAGCTCTGTGGAATTAATTTCTGTATTTCTATGTTAAGCTTGTAAATGAAGCAATTTTCCTGGAAGAGATCAAGACACTGGAGTGTTCCTTTTCTAAGCATAGCGAGATACTGTACAAGTCAAAGCTAGTATATTAATGGGTTGTATATGAAGCCAAAGACAAGCTGATTACATTGAAGTCTGCTTTTGACAGCTACCATCCTAACACTGACAACACACCGTACACCACAGTAAGGTTTCCTTCTCCAGCAATTTACATTTCTACTAAACACAGAGGCAAATTTCTTTGTTTAAAGAGGGAATTAACCTGGCGCTTCACTTGTCCAAAACCTTAAAAGAATAAAGTTGGCAGATCTAAAAATCTAGGGTAAGAGGGTTTTCTAACATCACTTGTTTGTTTGTTTTGCAGTTGTTCTGCAAGACTATGGTCAGAAACAGAAAATGAAATACCACAAAGAATGGCTATTCTCAGAAATCCCAGCTATGCTGAAAGTAGCAAGTACCAAAACCACAGCAAGAGCCTCTCTTGTGAGGTGTCTCAGCTTAAACACCTTCAGCAGTTCAGATAAGGTTTACCAAACCCTCTGGATATGATTTCCCAAGCCTCCACGGCTGTCCATTGTCAAATATGTGCATTACACTAGCTTGTTCAGCAGACATTTCCCATCCTTTCTGCTGGGAGCTGACGGTGACACGGACATTCAACTTTCAAAAAGCCAACTCTCACCTCCCAAGGAGTAACCATGCCTCCTAAATCTGGCACTCCAGCAAGCCTCACCTTGCTTCTTGCCCAGGTTGGGGAGGGCAGTAGCAGGAGGCCTGAACAGCCATGGATCTGGGCAAAAGAAAAAGCAAGAGCACCAGGGAGTGTGCCGAACAGACGGACAGTAACGCGCAGGAGTCCTGCGAGCCCAGCTGCTGCTGAGCTGCTGGCAAAGCTGCCCTCATACTCCCACATGCTTGCAGTACTGCCAACCACATACGAGCAGGGCCACCCCAGACCTTCTTCTATCGTATCACAAAACAGAAACTTGATCGTAGAGACTATTTAGGATGCACCAGGATACAAATCTTGCAAACTGATGAGCTCTTCAGCAGTCGCCGCTTCCCTTTCATGAACAGCTATGGTATTTGCATGCCTTATTTTACCCTCTCCAGTGTGGATACTGCAGGAAAGTCCCAGCAATCAAAGAAAGGAAATACAATATATACACACTGGTCTTTAGTGTCCAGACCATGTTTTGGAAAAAAATTCCTTCTTAGAACATGCACATCTATTCCACTAATAGCAATAGCAATTTCCAAATTTGAAATGTCTATTTATGAAAGATTGTACAAGTTCACCAGAGGGGGAACGGATGAGAGGTGGAGTGAATGGGATTTTCGTGATGTTCATTGTCCTAATTACAGTGAATAATATTTTGGCAGTGTGACTAGAGTCCTGATTGTTCCAGGAACTTCTAACAATCAACAGACTATTACCTCACTTAGTCACACGAGAGACCTGATCTTCCAGTCCAACAAAGCACGTAGGGTCAGCTTAACTTTAAACACATGAACAGTCTAATTGACTTGTTTGGCATGACTGAGGTGCTGAGGAATGAACCAGAGACTCAAGTGCAGGTTCTCCTGCTAAAGGCTTTCCCAGTCTTTTACATACTGAAAACACTCCAGCCTCCATTTCTTTTCCCCCTAAACCTCTGTGATATACTCCCTGCTGTGGGTCTAGCTGAACTATGGGACTGTGGGAACAATTAGTGTCATGGTTCATCTGAAAAAGAGGGAGGCAGCTCCCATTGGCAGCAGCTTGTAAGAGAATGTTACGGAGAACAGCCCCCGCACTTTGGTTCCAGGGGACTGCCTGAGATTTGTTAATACATTTCACCACCTAGGATTTCTATTTATATCTTGGCTGTTTAGCACTTAGTTATCTTTTCAGGTCTGTCATTTGGATGGAGGGATGTGACTCTGCAGCCAGGGGTATGTCTCATCACAAGTGTCACCTCCAGATGGGAATAATGCAGCTCACTCAACGCAAGTCCCTGGCTGAAAGTCACCAGGAAACCCCAGCCATTGCAGATGGGGCCATCTTTGAACGTTCCCCCTGAGCACTGCAGTCTGCCACAACAACCTTGTTGAACAGAGCTGGTGGGATACTCTGCCACCCACTGGACTGGCATGTTTTAATTTGAAAATTCACAGTTTACTGATGGGTTACTTGCACAAGAGCCCAGTGGAGCTAAAAGGCACAAGTGGGTACCCCAGTTACTGAGGAATGGTTGGAGAAGGTTGAGAGGTTTGGCTTTGTTTGCAGTAATTATAAAGCTGGTAGCTAGATGAAAGCAGAGTCATGAAGTTCACCCCCCACTTTTGCTTGCACTGAGAACCTGTAGCCAAACACAAGCCTTACAAAAGGGTAGAAAAATAAAAAATCCAGGTCTCTGCTAAAAAAAAAAAAACAAAAAACAAACAACCACAAGCTTCCTTTCCCCCTCTCATGAACTCCTCAGATTCATGGGTCTTTTAGGGCAGAGAAAGCTAACAAGGAATAAACTGAGAATTGGAAATAAAATAATCCTATTTAATTTTATAGTTGTTGACACAACTTGTTACATGTGTTTCCTACCAGAATAAATGAAATCACAGTCATCTGATTTCCAAATTACCATATCTATTGTTTCAGAAATACAGGGTGTAAATAATTGCAGTGCAATCGCCTATGTCTGGACCTCTCTCAACCGGAACCGTTATCAGGATTAGCATAAATTACGGTGCCATCTAATAATGAAATCACTGAACACTGATTGTGCCAGCTATTTAAACCTGTAATTATTGCTCATTAGAAACGTGTTTCACGTTATTTGCCCCTTACAGACCCAAAGTTGTTGTCAAAAGGCTCCTGCAAAGAATTCTACAGAGAACAGCGTGGAGAAATTTCAAACGAAACGATGGGCATGAATTTCATCTGCAAAGACTGTCTGTGTGAAAGAAACATGCCGCGAGCACCATTCATCCACCCTGAAAGACATTTCTATCTGTTACCAGAAAGAGAAGTTGCAATGGGTGAGAACGGGAAACCTCCAATATAATTCAGATAGGTATGAACAATATGTGGTTTTCTACCTAAGTGGAGAGTGATTAGCTCACAGTGTTCATTATCATAGGACATAATTAGGCATCATGCAGTTGACAGACTCTAAATGGAAGAAGCTCCTGACCTAGCCAGAGGGAAGACTTTCAGCAGATCTTATCATGGCTGGGTAAGGCTTAGGTGGTATAGGCAGCTACCTTGGACACCACGCCAAAGGCATAAAGGACAGATGCCAGAAGCAAAGTGAAAATCACTATAACCTTTGCATGCTCCTCTGTAAAGGGTTTGCAGAGGACAGTTGATTAAGATTTGACAGCTTCCCTGCAGATCAAGTTTACTACAAGATGAACTGGCTAAGAAGGGGCTCAGATAAGTGCTCTTCAGTCCTAATAGATTTTTTTTAATCAGTTTTCCTTAACAGAGGGAAACTGATTCATTTTTTTGCCATCTTCCTCCTACTGCACATACAAAAACTTCTGCTACAGAGGGAAAAATAATAGTTTCTACCACTTCCAGAAGCAAAAAGTTACAAAAGCAAGAGGGGAAAGACAATTATATATCATTTGGAAAGGCTCACCTTAGTTTGAAGATCTCAGCTGACAGCACGCCTATCTTCCCTGATGACTCCTTCCAACATTTGATTCAAGTCACAGTTTAGAGTTTCATTCACATGGTGAGTGGGTTCAGTGGACACACAAACAACCCAGCTGCCAAGGTAGACATCCCCTATATAGACTGTAGATCCTCACTGCAACTGGAGACATGTCTCTTAAGGCTAGAGCACTCTTGAAAGTTTAGCTTATATTCAGCCAGGACACAGAAGGCTCAGAGCCTGTCCTTTCTCTGGCTAGAAGGCACTTATGTTACTTACTGCAGGCCCTGGGGCAGGGAGACTCTCCAGCCTCCCGATAATTGAGTCATCCTGCCCAGCTTCTAGCTATTTGCACTGCTATAATGCCCTGATGCAAGGTCAACAAACCTAATCTTTGGATGGGACACTTAATTAATTGGTTCTGTATCCTTTAATTTCTGACTATCAGCTGGCAGGCATTATAAGCCTTACCAGCAGTTGTCATTTGATAGGAGTTGGCTCTAAAGCAATTGCTGACACAAGGTTCAGATGCAGGAGAAACTATGTCCCTAGGTGATGTGAGTGCAGCTCTTCTTTTTTGTATCCCAACAACTAGCAGCTTCTAAAATAAAAACAAAAAAACTTTTTCTTGAATGGGTGGGACACAACATGTTCAGAAAGCGAGCCACAACTGTCCTGTTGGCAGATGTTTGCAATAAAATTAAATAATCCAGGCAAAGCCAATCTAAGCTGTTTTGTCCCAATATGATGCTACCTGCAGGCATCTACTCTCTGACAAAGCTTTGCACACCTGAACATTGCCTTACTTGTGTCTGTAGTCTATGGTATTACTACTACAAATATTTGAAATTCAATGTCTGATGGAAATAATGAGGTGACTTGGACTAAAGTATTAGGAAGTTCTGATGTACCATTAGCTCTAGTTGTCTGCATCAGTATTCACTACGGTGAATATCTTTACAGAACTGTTAAGTAATAAACTACCCACCCCAAAAAGCCATATTTGGCTGTTCCACTCTGTATCTTTGAATGATGTAGAGCCCAAGTGTATTTCCTTTTTTATTACCAAATAATCTTCTTCAATAATTGCTGGGCACTAAGCCAGATTCTGTTATTTGGTCTTTCTCTGCAACTGTAAGGCTTTGCCAGATCTTGCAGGTTTATTATTTATGTTTCTGGAGAGAAAAAACTCCACGAGATTGTTTATTAAAAAGAAAAAGTAAATCAGCACTTTGATCATTTGTCAGTGTCTGTAACCTTCAACCTAGACTACTCTGCTGTGTGGACAACCCTGGTTTCTATTGCATAGTTTGATGGATACGCCAAATGAAGAAAACAATTTCCATCTTACACAGAATTGTTAAACTTCATTAAAACTTTTGAAACCTTTAAATGACTCACAGTTTATGAAATAAATTAGTTTTCTTTAACACCTAACGAGATAAACTGCAATTCTATTCAAGTCATTGTTCTGCCTTTTCTCTGTGACAGTAGAAACCAGGAATGTTCTTTCCATTTGACTGCAATATTATATTTGGTGTTTTTATTCTGTTTTGTACAAATAGAAGTGGTGACGTGTTGTGACAAGAAGACAGACCTCATATTACCATATATTTATACTCTGCAGAAGAAATGATGGTACATGAATAGGTTTATTAAAGAAGGTTGCTGTCCTTTATGCACATGAGAGGATAAGGCATCAACCAGCTTCACAATTATCTACCCACTATTTATTTGTTTACCCAATTTACCATACAGAGAACTAATCAGAGAGGAGAGACTGGGGAAAGAGGAGAGTTAAAAATAGCAGCAGTTTGCAAATACATCATTGGAGAGCTGAGAGATTTGTACATCTTGGACAAAAAAACATGGCTCTGCCATTTTAATATGAATTAATTGCCTTGCTTATATTTAATTGCACGTTTTTGTTAAACCTTTGATTAAGAATCATCTTGGTATACCTCTGACCAAGGGAGAAAAAGAGCACTGCTATTGCTGTTGGTACAAGAGCAAACCAACAGTCATTCAAAGCAACTGCATTAATGATACAAAACACAGGACTTGTACTGTTTTGTGTGTTTTATACCTGCTTTCATCTCCTTAGCATCTCATACAGGTTAATAGCTAAAGAAAATTCAAGAGAAAAATTAGGTAAAAATTCCCCTGTTCCCTAGTCACACGGTTACAGATAGAAAAAAGGCTACTAGCAAATACTGCTTTATTATACGTATGAAGGGAAAACCAGTAAGTCTTAAACCAGCCTGAGACACCAGACCTTAAATACATCACTTCTCAATGGTCTGAAATAGCACAAAAAGCCTCAGTAGAGGTAGCATAGGGAGCTAAATGGATCTGTGTAGTTAGTAGTATAAACTGAACACAGTTTAGCACAGGTAAGATAAAAATGCTATTATCACACCTAATATGTGTGAGTATATAATGGGTTTGTTTAGAGATGTATAAATATTTCTCTATTACAATGTGTGTGTGTGTTCACATGCAGGTATATTTAAATATGATATAATGTACAGGTATAAAAAAAATTGGGAGCTGAAATCTTAGAGCAGTTATGTCTCCATAAAAGCCTGCCTAAAAACTCCAGGCCAGCAAGCCCTCAGCAATAGATGGCCTAGTTCCAAGCTGTTAGCAAAGCAATATGGTTCTAGCCTAAAAAAAATACAAAAAAATTACGCCATGAAAATTGTTTTTATAAATAAAGGAGATGATAGCTCTGATGCTTAGCAGTCATTTCTCTCCACACAAGAGGGTAAGATCTTTTTGGTATTTCCACATGTAAATTCTGAGTCTTAACCTCTCTGGGAGAGATAAATGTGATATCAGATTCTAGAGCGTTACATATTCTCTCTGTCTCTGTCCCTTTCTCTCTGTATATATTAATTTTATAGATCTTTTTATTGTCTCAACTATACTGGTTGCGTGAGAAGCAGAACAATAGGCCAAGCACTTCCATTTCACACATGCCACCTCTATAATTCAACAAAGAATAGTAAAAAAGATCTATAAACTTGTTATAAATCAGTGCCCTAAACTAAATTAACCATTGAAATAGATTATCATAAAAATAATGTCATAAAAATATTCTTCACCTTTGCAGTCCGTGTGCGTGCACGTGTGCGTGTGTGTGCGTGCGCATGCTTGTGTGCGCCCACACACGGGATGCTATGCGTGTGCCAAGGCCAGTGGCAGGGCTAACAGTGTGGCAGGCTGGGCTTCTGCAGCCCTGGGGGAGATGGCAGGCAGGCAGGGCTGTGAGGATGAGCTTTAATATCTCTGTGTCCAGGAAAGTAACTCATAAACAGATCCACTAAAATCTAATTACTTCATATAACTCACCTTTAGTAGTAGTGACTCATCTCCGCTTTCCTATTAGCAGTGAAGCACTAGTCTTTTTGGTTATATTTCTGAGGCACTGTTGGAAAAAAGATAAAACCCAATCAAGCTGCAGGCTAAAGGATAGGGCAATTTAAGCAATACACAGCCTTGGCCAAGGTTGGGTCGTACTCTGAAGTCCCTACACACCAACTCCCCCAGCATTTGATCCTTATACATTAAGCTCCATGAGAAAGGCATGTGTAAATACAAGGAGAGTATACAGAGGTGACTGCATGAAGATCAGCACTGGACTGATAGGGCGGTGGTTCAAGAGCTGATAGGTTTTCTTCCATCCAGCTGATACTCACTTCAGAAGAAGACACGAGAACAGCAGAGCCCAAGGTGGCTCTCCTGGAGGTGACGCTTTCCTTGCCCACCTCCAGCAGCGTCTTCTCCCTGACCTCACATGTTGCCGTCACTTAATTCATAGCCATCACGTGGGAACGCACCTGTATTACTCAGCTGTTGTCTAACTTTACCCATCAAAATGAAGCCTTTGTAAATGTGGAAGTGCCGCACTTCCAGCCATAGCAACAGCCACCTCCAAGCACCAGCGGCACCAAGGTAACTCAGGTCCAACACCGGCCTCCATCTGCAGCCTGCCGTTGCCATTAGACCTTATATCTCACTTTCTCAATCTGTATTTTGACAAGGACATTCTCTCAACAAAAGTGAACTGTGAAATCTTCCAGAAAGGCAATTCAGCTGCTGAAATGGTAGAGCTGGGCAGCAGCCACCTGGCACAAACAGGATCTCATCAGCGCTGGGAAGCATCGCCTTTGGTAAAAAATGGAAACAGAGTGCAGCAAGCAACCATGCCCAGGCAATAAAATGGGTTAAAACCCTAGAAAATGCTTTCATTCCTGCTAGTGGAATAGAGAGGGGAATGTGAAGAGCAACAACCACCTCATGAATAAGAAAGAGAAAGCCTGGAGAAAACATGTAAGGGCTGAACTGAAGGAGAGGGAGTTGTCATACATAAGAACAGAAAACGGCCATTTAGGAGCCATGGGTGGTTGTCTCTCCCCAGTTTAAAGGACTGGTCACTACTCCAGGAAGAGCCTGTCACTTATTTCCTAACTGGGGATTTTAGAGCTGGCTGGGAAACACAGATCACGCTGAGGACACTGAATTATTTATCTCTGCTCACTGGGTTCACGTGTATATGAGCACCCTGTTTTTTCCGCAACCAAATGCTGGTGTGCTGCGTGTACAAGTCTTTATTTCGTTCTGATGTAGGACATAGTGTCGCTGTAAGAGTCACCACTGCCAACTAAACTTCCCTTTGTTTGAAATTAGCTATATCTTTATCTCAAAATAGCAAAGCGTAGTCTATCATTATTGGGGCTAGGAGTGAGAGAGTAGGTGCCGAACTAGGATGGAGGTAAATCAAAGCAGTTCTAGTGCTGTAACGTGAATTTGCTAATGTAATTGGCACTGAAGTTAATCCAACCTGTGCAGCAGTTCCCTTTTCCATACATTGTGGGAAACAATGGGGTTCAAAGCATCATTGCCCACAAAGAGGAAGGATGGTGCATTTCACTTTTAAATGTCTCAGTCCAGTAGATAAGATAAACTCATCCTTGAAGATAGGACAGTCATTGCATCATTCCAAATAATCATTGTTAGAAATGTACTGAACTGCTAGGCTAGTTAATAACACTACCACATTTTATTTATATGGCCCCCATCTGCTGAAGCCTTCTAGGCAGCTCACAATAGGTTTGATTTTTCAGCCAGACCTTAGCGTAGCTTCTGTTTATATGGACGCAAATAACAGTGGTTGGATGGCTGTGTGCATAAACAGGTCTAACTACTAATCTTTGTGGCCACAATGCATGGTTTTATTCCTTCATGCAACAACAAAATCTCTGTCTGAAAAATCCCTCTGACGAAGTACACAAAGTGTGAAAAAGAACTAAGTTTTTCTGAGTTTTTAATGGTTTCAAACAATTCAGCATTGGGCTTGGCAGCGGAGGGGGACCATGAAAGGGGCATCACCACTGCGCCCACCACTTAGCAAGGACCCCTGACTCCACTCTACCCAGGATGGGGCACAGCCCTGCCAGGGTGAAAGAACTGGACGCTCTTTTCCTTATCCCATCACGTCCTCTCTCACTCACCACAATGCCCCCCTCCTTTGGCCAGCTCTAACACCCTTTCTCACCTGACTCTGCAGGCATCTCCCCACCAATCTCCTTTCTCTCTTCCTTGCCTTCTTTCTGAGCTTTGTTTCAGCTATTTGCATGTTCCTCACAACCTGTTTTCTGACGCAGGGCACTGACTTCTCCCATGGCCCCTTCCTACACCACCCACCACTGCTGCTGCCACGCTGCACCAACGTCCACGCCCGAGCAGCATCTCCATGCCCTTGCTTGATGCTGCCTTCCACCCACCTGCCCTTCACCAACGCGTTTCAAGCAGCGGATGACTGGCCTCTCTCTTAGGTGTCTGCATAGGACAGATTTCATGGTTTTGTCTTTCATGCCGAAGAAAGATGGAATTACAAATAGCCTGTTGAGCTCAGTGCTTATTGTTTGGAGTACTTCTATCAACTTGATGGCAGCGAGCGTGCTGCCTGGCAGTGCTCGCAGAGCTGGGCCTTCGGATAATGGGTATATTTATAGTATATGCATTGCTTATGTACCAATAGCTGCCAAAGTAGTAAACAAACAAATGCTCTCCATAAAACAATGAGAAAGTAGGATCATAATCTTTGATCGATGAACGAGGATGACAGGTTTAAAAAGGCTTCCTCGCTCTTTTATGCAGATTGCTTTTCTGACTGCCTGAATCTCAGCCAGCGTGAGGAGGCTGAGAGTCTGGAAAGGGAGCGGGAAGAGTAGTGCCCACCCTGCAACCCGCCCACCCTGGGAGAGCGATGTGAACCTCGGTCTCTGCCTAGTGCCAACCCCACGGGGCAGGAGGTGCGAGAGGAGGGTCTCCCCGGGTGCCACGCGCCGGCCGAGCTTCACCCGCAGGAGCAGGAGCATTGCTCAGGACGTGGCGTAAAGTCTGGTAGGCCCTTTGAGAGAGGTCTGCTGCCCAGCAGGGACTTCCCAGGTTGGTGGAGACCTCAGCGGGTGTGAGAATAGTCTTCCAACAGAAGCTGTTTTTAAGAGCGTGTTTCATTGAGGTTCCCAACCTGAACCTACTCCCTGAGGACAAGTCTAGGCATGGTTCATCCAACGAGTCCCCCAGTGGGACACATTGGAGAGACACGTTAAAACTAAGATCCATATATTGGTCTGTAATTTGGATCAAAGTTTTAAACCAGTATCAAATCTACCTGCAAACTCTAAATGTGCATTTGCGTTTCCTTCCATACAGCCGCATCAAAACGAAGATATGCTCAGTGCAGCCTCTGGGGGTTTTTTTGAAATCAAACTAACCAATCTGTGAGTCTGATCTTGGCTCCATACACCTTCCTGGAAGTCCAGAGATTCAAAATCAGTAGTTTTGATCAAGACATTAAATAACTGATTAAGTTCCATTTAGATCTTTGTTTAAGTGCTACTTTCTCAGTAAATTGAAATATATGTGGTTTAAGAAGCAGCTTAACTAAAAATGTAGGACAGTTGTAACATACTAACCCAAGGTAGTTCATGATGTTTCTGAACTACTAGATCTGAATGGCCTATTTTCAGATTGCTGTGCAGTAATAGCTGCAAGTTTAATCAGTGGGTGTTCACATCTTTGAAACCCAGGCCATAAGAGACATTCTCACTGAAATTATATTAATAACATATTCATAATATATTAAAATATATTATTAGTGTGGATTCACTAGAATAACATTATTATGAAGGGTCTGTACTGCCTGAATAAGAACCATTATTTGTTGATTGAAATACAGAATAAAATTAATGTTGATGACTCAACCAATAACTTCATATTTAAACAGCAAGTTTCAAGCAAAGGATCCTCAGGCATTACAGAGATGGGAAGCATAAACATGCCATTACAGTTTTAGGTAGGCAGAATGCAATTACCCAAATTGGATTCTGGCCAGAACAACAGGCACTACCCCCTCCTATTCTTGTTTTTAAAAAAGTTCCCCGACAAAAGCGACAGCAGCTGTTACAAGAGAGGAATCCATCAGTTGCTCACACCAGCCACCTACTTGATTTAAACAGCCTCAGTTCCTACCACAGACAGATGGCCAAAAGGAAGGCACTGGCCAGTCACCTACATGTGGAAAGCTGCATGCTCATTTTCTCCTTCCTCTTGGATTTTCTGCTGGAAAAATTCAAATTTCCTCCTCAAACAAATGCTTTACTTTTTCCTGGAAGTGGGCTTAAAGCTGCTTTGAGTGGGGTGAACCTGCTGGGAGGATTCACTCTGTCAGCCAAGACATACTGAAACTTGCAGGGGAAAAACCGTGTGTCTCCTCAGACATCCCTTACCCCCTGCCACCCTCCTGTTTTACATAGCATTTTTAAGAAGCGTGCTGCTACATCTCCACTATTTCCCCTTGCACTCAAAGTCACCGGGATCTTTCCTGAGGAAGGGATTTTGCAGATACAGATGGTAACTAGCTCTGCACCCACTGAGGTTAGCACGAAGAGCGGAGCTCACGGGAATGCTCCCTGTGCTGAGAGGAGACTGCAGAGCAGTGTTCTCCTCCAGCATCAGCATCTTCCACCACTTTAGTATCCCAAAATAAATATCCTCAAAAGACAAGTGTTCTCCCTACAGTTTCTCCTTAAATTACTGGGCATTACATAGTCTCTCTGGGGCTCAAGTATCATCTCAATCACAGAACAACCTCTACTGGCCATTTAGGATTCACAAAAGCCCTATTTCAGTGGAGCACTCAAGCCTGGCTCCAGACCACCAAAAACTGCAGGTCAGGAGAGCACTTACATCCTGGAAAATTGGGTAGAATTTAGGCACATGTGTAAATCCTCCCTGAACAGAGAGGAGATTATTCACGCTTAAAATGCATATTTACATGCTTTACTGGTTTGGGGCCCAAGACTCACAGAAGAATTGCACTGGACCAGTACTGAACCCTGCCAAAAAAAACATTATCTCTGTCCCTTTCCCCCTTAAATGCCTCCAGAGCTGTTAGCAGACCAAGGCTATTCTAGAACTAAAAAGGGAAATTTATTCAACAAGCACTATAGCAGGTGGCAGCTGCTAAACAATCTGCCACCAATCAGCAGTTTATGAAAGAGAGTAAAGAATCCAATAATAACTCACAGTCGGGGAGGGAGACACCGAGCCTGTAGTTACTGAGGGAGGCTCATAATTACACAGAGTCAACTCTTTGGCAAAATTATTTCTCCTAAAATCTGCTTAACTGGTAAAGTTGGCACTCCACAGCTCCTGCAGGCAGGACATCCACAGCTGAGCCTGCTGCGATGTAAGCTGTATGTTAGAGCTGGGAGGCTTCTTGGGAGGGCCAAGTCGGTGAAAAATGAGGCTGGTGGGAAACCCAAATAATTTTATTTGCATTCTTTTACCCATTTGCCTGTGTTTGTTTGCCCATTTCCTTCTCCTGGAGAAAGTCTATCCTTATGCAAAAGCCCTGAATTTTTAGGGCATTCAGCCCTTTCTGAGACTAAAGTAAGTAGATGAGCCAATGGCACAATTTTCTCTGAAATCATCATGGTGCCAAACTGGTGAGGTGAGGCTCAAGGTACGGGGAAGATGGTGAAGGTGGTGTGCCAGGGCACCTGAGTCTATCTGCAGGTTTCTATACCTATTCATCTCGAGAGAACTGAGTTTGCCATAGTTACTTGAAGCTCAGAATCCTGCAGGTATGAAATTAGTCAAAATAGATCTGAGTTCAACTTCTGAGGATGATTAAGAAAACTCCATCCAGTCTCATGTTAAATCTGTTTTTTCCAGTTAGATTACAGCACCATCTACAGGCCTTTCCTGATTTAAAACTTGAATCAGACAGGTTATTCCACTATCTGTATATAAATATTTTGTGGCTTCAGCAGCATGTCTAGTGCACTGACAGACTGCACAGTCCAGCTTAGTGTAAACAGGGCAAAATGCCTCTAGACTGGGCTGAGAAAATAGTTTGGTAACATATGACAGACAGGTTTGCTTCTTCAGAAGAAACAGCAAATTTGTGAGTGCCCTTGGATTTTAATAACTTGATTCTAAAACAGTGTTAGGGCGTCCATCGGTTCAGTTTTATTTTAAATACTCAACTAAAATTGCATTTCTGTTATGCAGTTCTTTTTAGCACAGTGGAACCACAACTGCAAGAAAGAAAAGTAAAAATGTAGAAATTAGATTTCAGCTAAAAATTGAACAAGATATTTTTACTGCTGTAATACAGCCTTAAAATACTACTGTTCTTGTTGGACCACATATGCAGAAGCAGTAAGAACAGTTGATCCACCAGGTTTCATTATACTTACCCTTAGCTGGTTGACACAGATATGAGAACTCTCTGCAACACAAAACCCAGGTCATCTCTGTATGGAGACTATTATTTAGGGGTTGGCCTAGATGACCTTTAAAGGTCCCTTCCAACTCAAACTATTCTATGATTCTATGATTTGCTAAATTACTTGCCAGACCAAGAGAAACTTAATTGCTCCTATGCATTTAGAAGATCCTGGGATAAGCACTTGGTTCAGTGTGAAGTGGGCTGTGGTAAAGCAACCCACAGCATAGCAATTATATGTATTAAAATAACATCCCTCCACGCAAAATTTATGTGCTATAATAAAGCAATTCTACCTTCATCTGAAGCATCAAACCACAAACATAACTAGGTTGGCTATTCCTGACACCAAACCCAGCCTCTCAAAATACAGAATCAAGCTCCAAACAAATAAAAGTCAGATGGACTTCAAAAAATCCAGAGACGGGAAAAAAATACGTATTTGGGAAAACTACCTGCCTCCTGATGTTTTGGCTCTTAGGGTGTGAAATGTTATTTCAAGCTTTTCTCTACAGCTGAGAGAGAGATGGGCCTTTTTTTTTTTTTTTTTTTTTTTAAAACGAGAGTCGAGATTCAAACAATCACATGATGAGAGAGCCTGGAGCTTTAAGACAGAGTATCAAGTATCACAAGACTTGTGATAATATCACAAGAGCTGGTAGCACTGTGTGAACCAGCACACAAGGTCTACTGGAAATTTTATTTGAATCTCTGTCGTGAAAATAATTTAGCGCTACACAATATTTATGTAATGCAGGGACCACACACATAAATGCTTTTCAAATAAGACATTCTGCCCCTCGTTCCAAAATGGAGAAAGGGTAAGTGGACAGGGGGATATGTATGTGTCACAGTTACCACCTATCTGAGGATTTTGTCTTAAATGCTGTTGTCTTAAACGCTACACACCCTGTGGAATTAAAAGCCATAAAGTTGCTGTTTTACTGATGTGTAACAGTATAGAGTGCACACCGACCGCTTCGGATTAATTGCACATATAAAAACACATTTCTTTTTAAAAAGTCTACGTGCAGAGAAGAATCATTAATTTCACTTGAAGTGATTCCCAAACAGGATATGGAGCCTCTAACAGCCCTTTGGGTTGTGCCAATTGTTTTGTGCAGGTGTTTAATCCAAGTGCTCAACCGCACGTAGGGAACAGTCATTCTGCAAGCACGGGGTGGAGTGGGAGCTGCATCGTGGTGTCACATAGCTGCAAGGGGTTGATTCCTCAAAATCAGCAGAAACCTTGGGAAGCTGCTAATTCTTGTAAACAAGAGCCTGGGTTTTATGGAGCAAAACGGAGCAGAAAACACTGAAGCACACGAGAACCAAATCCCTTCTGCGAAAGCCTCTTTTATTATACTAGTGAAGCACTAAAACCTGCCATAAACAAGCTGATTGCTCATTTCAGCTTCTCTCTGTGTCTGCAGCCAGGAAAAGCAGCAGCAGACGCAGACTGAGCTGAGCTGCTGGGATGGCAAACATCTCCTGAAGGTCAATGCTCCTTGTATTTTTAGGTTTCGTTAGAACTTCCTCATTGACATGGACTTGAAAACAATATATACACATTTAGGATAAAAGCTGACCTGCAATTATGTGTGTACAATACATCTCACCCTTTGCTCCGCTTTGTAATGCAGCAGTTTGATACGGGGCTGCAAAAAGATTGAATGGCTCTGAGGTGAAGGAAGGGGAGAGGTCCCAAGGCGTCGCAAAGGGCTTTTGAACCTACCACATCTGATCACGAGGAGTTTGACAAAGAGAGGCTCCCTTAAAAGCCAATATGGCACCTGTGAAACAGATTGCGTGCCCACCTCTGACTTCAGGGAAGTGGCTGTGCTGCAGGAACCAGGGTGAGTCAGTGGCAGTGTCTTGGGAGGAGGAAGAGGAAGAGGAGGAGGAGGAGGACGAGGCAGGAAGGCTGCACCCCACAGCTTTGCACAATCAGAATATGTTTCCAAAGGGACAGTGGCTCCAGAGCTCTGTGTGGGGCTCTCTGCGGAGGCTGAGTCACAGTCTCAGACCTCTCCTGACTTTTTGTCCCCATCTTTTTATACAAGGCCACCTGCCATGGCTTTTCCTGCTCTAGGTGACTCAGGCAAGTCCCCAAAGTGGCTCCCGTGGGACAGATCTGAAATTAACTCCAGGCAGTGCCAGTGTAGTAGCTTCTAGAGAAATGGAATCAGGACCTCAAGCAAAAAAAAAAAAAAAAAAAAGGGGGGAAAACTCTTTAAATGGGTGTAAAGGCTGTAGATGATGCTGTTGATCAAAACCCAGGAGGTCAGCCCCAAAAAGTGGGATGTGGTCTCAGGAGAATCTGCACTCCAGCCTGCCTTGATCCAGAGTTAGCAGTAGCTTTCACTCGACCCTACTCAAAAATCTGTGTTGCATTAAATATTGACAAGCCAAATACGCAAACTTACTAAAGCAGCTGAAGCACAGAAACTAACACGTGGCGGCTATGTGACGCACAATGCCCGGCGTGCCTGGGATGCGCAACCACAGAGAAACCCAATTAGTGCTTCCCAGCCTACCTTCCAAACGTCACGCCAGCCGGCACCAGCTCGGCGCCCGCCGCTCAGGGTGGCAGCGGCCCTCCCTGCCCTGCACTAATACCACTGAGTCTTTTCCGCATGAACTGGAAAACAATTCCTTCCGCTGAATGGAACGGTTGGCACCACGGGCAGGGGCCATGGCTGGAAGGAGGTGCACAAGCTCAGCCTGGGTTTCACCAATGAAATGTAGCTGGCATAAAGCAAGCACATTCACTAATGAATTATTCCAAGATAATTAACAGTCTGAGGGAGACGCTTGCAACAGCTTAATGCTTACTGTCAAGGGAAGCTAGTACCAAGCTCAGCAGTGCCTCGCCAACTCACAAAGGGAAACAAGGCAAAAATAGAGGGGAGGGAAACATCAAGGAAGAAAACACAGCATCTGTGAGCTGTTAATTACGAAGGTGCGCATGTTGGAGTAACAAGGATGTTAACAGAGTTTTATTAGGAGACAAGAGAGCTGTTTTCGATAGCTTTGTAAAAGAGCCAGAGCCCTGTGGGCCCAACACGTGGCTGGTGCAAAGGGCATTTTGCTGAAGCCCACACGGCTCTAACATCGGCACTCAGCACTTTCTACATTGCACAGCTGGTAAAACTGCCCGCGCCGTGCGCAGGGAGCTGCAGGGGTCCGTGGCTTTTCACATGCTCAGTGGTCGCACGCCTGGTCTTTGACATATATTTGCATGTTTCAAGCCATAAAGAGTGATTGTTTTCCAGTCTGAGTACTGGCTGCAAGTGTGAAACTCAGCCTGCTGAGGCGCTGGGGAGTCATAGCCTCATGCATAGAAGAGCAGCAGCTAGCATACACCACCTCTGCAGGGAAGACACCCACGTGAGATTAGTAGCTTATCCACGTATAACAGGAATAAATAAACAGTGAATAATGTGATATCAATCTTACTCTGCTCTTTTTTTCTTTTTTTTTTTTTTTACCATGCTCAAGGCAACATAATTCAAATGCTTCTGTGCAGTCATTATGCACAGAGCCAAGTTGAGCTCCCACTTATTAAGGAACATTTAGCACCCTTACTCTGAAGTTCTCAGATCAATGGAGTCCACATTCTTAATCTCACTTTGCTCTTGCTAACAATGTGGTTACTGTAATGTTGGTCCTGATCCTCAAAGGAAAGAGGATATTAGAGCAGAAACCTCTGGTAATGAAATCTCATGTAATGAAAGAGTGTTTACAGTGAAATGTTCGCATGTTGCCATCAAATCAGAGCCTTGAAATGCGATTTCCGAAAGCCTTTGTAATTATACAAGCACCACAAAGTGGGGTTGGGTGGCGGGCAGGTTATTTAACATTTATTGCTACCACATAACACACTGTAACTCTGCAAGCAAAAAGGGTGTGAGGGATAGCGGTATTTCACAAAATACACACAGCACAATTAAGAATCACAGGCTCGGAACACTTGTAAGTGCTTTCGGTATACATTATTCCATATTAAAAATGAACTGCATGCAGCTCAAGAGGAAGTCTTATACTTGTAGGTACCAATAAACTGTAAGGGAGAAATCTTTCCAGTGGACGGTAAGAGAGTCAAACAGCCAGATGAATGAAGAAAGAGCATGTGAAAAAAAATGAAGCATGGTAAGGAGAAAGCCCATGTGCTATAGAAGTGCTGCCCTTGTGGAACAAGGTGGTTTAGCCTACCTCATACCTGGTGATAGGTGAATCAAAGCAATCTTGTTGTCACCAGTGCCATCAAAAGTCTGGAGGCCTCACAGTGCTGTAAATGCGAACAGAGGCTCTGCACCTGCAAATCCCCCATCATGCATAGGATGATCCCACAGCAGAGAAAGTCATCTATGTTAGGAAGGGTTGCAGGATTAAGCCCTCAAGATAGGAGTTCAAGCAAAAGAGGGCAGAGCGACTTGCATGCACAGGTGCTTCCACTTGTGGTGAGAAATGCAGTTAAGATATTTGCTTTTGGCTTCTCCTCTGAGTTAAAGCTAAGTGTGACTAAAACCAGCTTCACCTCTTACAGATCTAATGCCCATCGTGACACCCAGAAGCTCACTCTGCTACAAAAATAGTAAAACTTTGTACTTGAAACATCCTTTCAGGATGTTCTCAGCAGTATCAGTAGCTTTCAGATAGATGCACCCATGTTACCATCAACCAGTTGATTCTCCACCTTTAACAGTATCCCAGATTAGTTACTCTCTCCTGAACAAGAAGATCCATAAAAATACTCCCGTGTTTGGCTCTTGGTCAGCAACTCATTTTCAGAGGTGGTGCAGGGGGTAGCAAGTCAGCTACTAAGCAAACCAGAAAGCCAGACATCTCCTCCGCATTAACCAGCATGCCAGAAACATGCCCCTCAGCTCGGCCAGCTTCTGCCAAGATCATCTTCCATCAAGATCACTCTTTCAGGATTGTGCAGGTGCAGCCTGTGAATCCAGTATATTCAACATTAGAGCCTGGAATCTACATTAAAAATTTGAGCTCATTTGATCTAGGCATTGTACAGATACAGCAGAGACAGGTCCTAACATGGGATAGTCAATGTCTGAACAAATAACGCAGATAAAGGCTGGGAGGGAAAGAGGCAGCGCAACTCCCCCATGATCACAAAATAAAGGAAGAACCAGGAACAGAAGTGCCGTAGCCTACCCTGCCTGCTGTGCTGTTCAAGGACCTTTTATTTTCTGTTCATTACTTGTTAATTATTTCTGAATGCTGGAGAAAGCAAAAAGCTAAAGACAAACAAGCCCCCATAGAGTTAGAAAACATCCCCGCTGTACGGCAGACTCAAATTGGTTGCATTTGCAGCCAAAAGAGTTCCCAGGAGAGGGAGCAGAGCTTGCTGCTACAAGAAAAGGGTCAGTTGGTTTCTGAAGCAACCAGTTGGTTGGTTTCTGAAGCCCGTGGACATACAAACAGAGGAGGTAAAGCTTGAGACAGAAACTTGAAGAAAATTGCACCGTGGAAGCTGCGCGCGCATGAGCAGGCTGCATCTTTCAGCGGACAGGAATGTGCACTAACAGGCTGCCGTGCCCAAGCATGAGACGACCGAGACTGCCCCTGGTCCTGCACGCTCTGTTGCAGCTTCACAGCTTTTTAAAATCAGGACAGCTGGGTTACTCTAACCGTGTGTCCCTGTAAACTAACCAGCAGACTTAAAACCATCTCAGGTGCCACTGAAATCCCACTTTTCTGTACTGAGGAGCAAGCGTCTGGTGGACTGGGTGTATACTTTGGCGGACAAAATTCAAAATGGTTTGAAGACTGTATGAAGTGTGGGCACGTACATATATATTATCAAAGCTACTCTGGCTCAACATAGATGCTGTAGATGCTTATCTAATTTTCACAATAAACTCACCTCAGACACCAAACTCCAGAAAGTATCTTCCATTTCGAGGTTTTATATCACATCAAGTCACAGGTCAATAAAAATTTTAAAAAAGGACAGCTGTATAGGATTTTCTAGCAATGACACAAATATTGCAATTTCCAAAAAAGAACAATTTTTTTTTCTTTTCTGTAGACTGAACTTGAGGCGTGTCCTGGTTTCAACTTGGATAGAGTGAATTTTCTTTCTAGTAGCTGGTATAGTGTTATGAGTTCAGTATGAGAAGAATGTTGATAACACACTGATGTTTTCAATTGTTGCTAAGTAGTGTTTATACTGAGTCAAGGATTTTTCAGTTTCTCATGCCCAGCCAGCGAGAAAGCTGGAGGGGCACAAGAAGCTGGCACAGGACACAGCCAGGGCAGCTGACCCAAACTGGCCAACGGGATATTCCATACCATGGGATGTCATGCCCAGTATATAAACTGGGAGGAGTTGGCCTGGGGGGATCGCTGCTTGGGAACTAACTGGGCATCGGTCGGCAAGTGGTAAGCAATTGCATTGTGCATCACTTACTTGTTTTGTATATTTCAATTCTTCTATTATTATTGTCATTTTATTATTGTTATTACTATCATTATTAGTTTCTGTTCTATTAAACTGTTCTTATCTCAACCCACGAGTTTTACCTTTTTCCTTCCAATTCTCTCCCCCATCCCACTGCGGGGCGGGGGCGGGGGGGGAGTGAGCGAGCAGCTGCATGGTGCTTAGTTGCTGGCTGGGGTTCAACCACGACAAGGTGCAATCACTTGTCTAGAAAGAAATACCCTTCAGTTAAAGCCTCCGTGAAGATTTTAATACCCTGATAATGATAAAGGCCAAGGTTTAATTTTTCTGTATTTGCAGTACCTGTGCCTATGCACAGATATTCTCCATGGCTTTGCCCAGAATTTATCTTTCCTTTTTTTTTCCCCCTCAACAAAATTCCCAGGTAAATTTCCAACACATATCCATAGCTATTTTAATATAAAGTTGTTTTTAAAAAGTATTTGTAGGAACTAATTACCAAGTACAAGAGAACTGAGCAACAGTTTTCTTTGACAGAGTTAACGGTAACATTGGGTCAAGCAGCAGAACCCAACTTTACAGCTGTTTGCAGCATTTATTACAACAGTGCACAAGTAAGTAATCTGAAATTGCCTGCTTTTACTTCTTGACTGAGCTCTGCCCTTTACCCGGTGAATTTCATTATGAGTGATGGGGACAGATAGCCACTCCTTATCCGTGTGACCCATGACCTGTTCAGCACAGCAGCAGAAGAAGCGTGCGGGCAGACCCGAACACCACCGAGGGCAGGTCCCCAGGCAGGGAGCACTCCGACGGGGCAGGGGCAGGCAGCTGCTGGCTCCCCGACCACCGTCTCTGCTCCTGGGGACAGGTAGTTGGCAACTTCTTCACTCAGAAGCTGCATTAGTCTCACCGTGCTTGACAACCACCAATTGACCTACCCCTCCAAAAGAGTGTCTAATCCTTTTTTGAGCCCATTTAAACTCTTGGTCTCCACCCAGTCAAAAAAAAAAAAAAAAAAAATCCACAATTCAATTAGGAACTGTACAAAACAAGAAGTTTCTTTTATTTCCTGCCTGAAAAGTTCACAGGTTACTCAAACGAAGCTACAGCACTGCTGAGCACTTTCATCTCCCATCGGCTTCAAAAAGCTCCGTGAGCTCTTTGCAACTATTAAAAAGTAAGCCCAATATAAACACGTAACCTGAATTACACAAACATTTCCTTTCTCATTCATGTTTCTCAACGCTACAGAAATGTTGACTTTCATAATGATATTTTAGACATATTGGGAAAGTGTGCAAGGCATTACATAGTCATAAATATAACTATGAAATTATACTGGTTTTCTGATCTTCTAAAGAATTAGCAGGGATATGAATGTCCCAGCTTGCAAAATCAATTCACATATTCAGCTTAAATGTTTATCAGTCAAAACGTCTTAATTTTCAGTTCAAACCATTATCATGAGTGCTGCAACAGATCTAACTCAAGTAACAAAAAAAAAAGAGAGAAAGCTAAAAAGGAAATCAGAAAATGAAGCCTCTGTGATGAGAAGGTCAAAATACTGTTTAAATTTGAAACAGGCAGTGGCGTTTATGCCAATACCGAGTCTGTATTACTCATTGCTTTTCCCCAGCTGGGTAGCTATGCCAAGCATTATATTCTGCCAGGTTTCAGCTATGCTTATGTTGGACGTTGCTCCACAGATACAAGATATAGAGCCGGAACAGAGGCAGTCATATACATTGTGCTCCTATACCATTCATTTGGTCACAGAGCCATAATAGTTGCTATGTCACCACTAATCCTCTCTTTTCTGGTCAGCTTTTTTATGTAATGGCTGAGACTGTACTTATTTCTTTTTAGTGACTTGGTAAGGTAGATAATACTTCACACAGGTCTGTTGTTCACACAGATGCATGCAGAGTGCATCTTTGAAAAAGCTACCATGGTTTCACAGAGCGCAGATGACTGACGTGCAATTCATGGCCATTGTAAGGTGCAGGCAATCAAAGCCATGATGGAGAGCTTCCACTGGTAAAACATGGCCCAAATAAAATTCAGAAAGGTTTAACATACTCACCACAGATGACGAGGGTCCTGAATAATTGCTCCAGGGAGTCTGTGTAGCATACAACCATTTCAGTGTGCTAAATCAGAGCAGTGATTTGGTTTGAATTAATGTCTCTCTACCACCACTCCTGCATTGATCATGCTGCCAGACCCAAGATAAAATGTCTATCAACAGCCTCAAGAAGCCAGGGAGAAATCAGTAGCTGCTGGCCACCAGTGGGATAGGAGGTTTCCCGCTCCACAGCAATGCCCTGGTAGGAACGAGAATGTGAAGAGTGGCAAGTAGGTTGTCTGCGGGCAACACACAATTAACCTTTCTACCTCTAAACATGCACAGTCCAGAACTGCAATTAATTTACAGGTCAATCTCTCATGTCCAGCTCCCCTCTAGTTCCCTCTGCAATGCTTTCTAACAGGTTTTAGTGGTTCGGCTACATAGTAAGTCTCACTAGGATGAGAGACTGAATCCAGGAAATAACCTCACTATTAGAATAATAAATTTCTTGTTCATCTCTATATTTCTTTTACATGGTAAAGCACAAGACTGAATAAAAGCACATAGTAGAATTACTTCTCCTGCCTGTTTTAATTTTAATTTGTTGAATAAAAAATATGAACATGATGTGTGGATGGAGATGCAAACAAAGCACTGGCGTGGGTAGAAATGAGATCTGAAGTCCACCAGTAATTTGATTCAGCTTGCAATTGTGGTCATTAATGGCTTGTTTTAAACGGTTTCTAGTCTGTTTTGGAATACTGAAAAAACATCATCACTGGAATCAACACTGATGGACTTAACACTAGTACACATTTTGGAGAGGGATTCACGTGAGTTCTGCTGCTTTCCATGGATCAGCTCTCATGTAGGGAACAAAAGACCCTGATCTATTTCCTAATATTCTCCAGTCATACCTTTTACAGTTTATTTGTAAATCTTGAGCAGAAAGCAAGAGTCTTGAATTTGTTCCATCAGGCATCCAGTAAAAGTCTCATAAAGCCATAATTCCCACACGCACACCCCATTTTGTCCTATCTATTACCTTCTAGCCAGTAGTTCTGTTTGGCAGGTGGAGGAGGCAATGGATTATTTTTTTTAAGATACAGTTGCACCTGCTGCAAATTCTGTATGCCTGTAGAGGGAGGCTAATCTAAATCCTCTTCACCTGCCATTTTCCTAGGTTACAGTCATGTTGCTTGCAATGTGAGATGTATTTTCATTTCAAAGGACCCAGATAACATTTACAGAATTTCCAAAGGTGCTCAGTGTTGATGTGGCAGCATTGCCTTTAAAAGTGAACTTTCACTTGCCATCAGCATGGAGAGGGTTAACTAGCACCAAGCACTTTTGAACCCACCCTTAGCACACTAAATGGAAAATTTCTTCTTTAAGGATCATCCTTCTATTTTCTTTGATACCTTTTTACCCACTCTTATTCTTCTGCTTATCTGTGGTCGTCACATGGGTTTCTCATCTTTAAAAATGGGTCCCTTTTCTCAGTCCTAGCCACTGTTATTTGACCTAATGCAAAATCCAAGTGGTTTATGTTTGTTTCCTTTTCCTTTCCTTCACCACATTTTTTTCGTCTCCATGAGCTTCACAAAATAACTTTCCTAGCCTTGCCATATAAAGCGTATTCCCTCTGAAGCCACATTGGTAACTTTTATCAGAGCACAATTCCCTATATATTTTGTGTTCTCAGCTCTTAAAATCTCCGGGAACTTGCCTGCAACTGAAGTCAAATTTACTAGCCTATTATTTCCTATTACTGTAGTGCTTCTTTCATAGACTAAGATAATGTTAGTTTCCTTCATGTCCATTTACACCCTTCTGCTTCCCTACAGAACTATTAAATATTGTAATTCATTCAGTATTCTCCTACAGTGACAAACCCCGGCACGCTCCTATCCCTCCCGCTTGCCAAAGCCAAGCCAGCAACCAACTCATGTGAGATCACAGACACTAAAATTTACAGATGTGGACTTTTTTGGTGATGTCCCAAAATAACACAGGTCTCTTACAGGTTTTCTTGGGATTCCATTTGAACTAAATAATAGCTTTTTAGAAATATACACTCTAGGTTTAAAAAATTTCCACTGATGGGAATTCCACTACAACCTACATGAATTTGATTTGAATTTGGCTTACTTCAGTTTTGTCTTGTAGACTGTGAGCAAGTCAACCCTAAACTTTCCTTTAGCGTAGCTAACTAGACGCTTGCACATGTGGTTCACTTATAAACCTATTTATCCTGTTACAGCCTTTTTGGGTGGCAGACCCCGGCAGGGGACAGGCACTCCATCGCAGCAGGGTCTGGCAGAGGGGCAGTGCCACCAGCCTGCTCCCACCCTGCCTTCGCGGTGCGAGCACTGGGCTGTGCCGCAGCGTCGCTTTAGGAGCTTGCCTCAGCTTCCTGAGGCTTTGCTGGCAATCTGAGCCACCAGAAAGGGAACAGAAAATCCATTAACTCAACAGCCAAACCTTCTTTCTGGGTTTTTCTTTTAACCTTGCACCCTAGGTTTGCACAGCCCAGTAAAACCTTTATTCTTAGCAGGAAGAAGCTACCTTTTCAATAAAAGGAAGTTTCAGCAGCTGTCAGTGCTAATACCATGATGTTATTAGTAATTTCGGGTGACCATTACGCTCATCCCCTCTTGCTCTAGTCGATGTAAGCTTTTCCCATTTACAGAAATGGGTGCGGGATCAGAGTCCCCCTCACACAACACTAGTCCAGCATCGCCATACCCTGGCTTGTGTGGCGGTCCTGTTTAAATCAGCGGCATACAGTTCCAAAGCTCAGGCATAGATAAGTATATCTTGGCATTTTTACCCAAAGTTTATATGAACCTCCAAGGTGTAAAAAAATCCTATCTTATATGGCAAGACTTCTTGGATTTCTAGGGTCCTATTACTGCCAGACCTAAAGTTCAGAAATGCACAAAAAAGTTAAGGAGCACATATACCAACTCACACATACGATCATGTAAGGTACACCTTCTAGATAAAAGTGTTTATTTAGAAGGTGGCAGGGGGATATTGGGGGCAAGGGGGCCAGGTATTCTTCATGCAGCAGTAGGATGGCATAACCATTGAGTAAGAAGAAAATTCTACAACATCTATTTGCAAAGGGGAAACTGGAGCTTTTTCGCTCCCCATGGCAGAGGGAGAGTGCAGGGACCCTTCTCTGGCCAGCCAGATGTTCAGAGGTAAAGCCCAGTGAAAGGAGAAACTGGACAAGAGATAATTTACAAAGTTCTGGCTTTAAAACACACTTTTCAGGAGGGTAAGGGAAGTAGATGTCAGGACCCAACCTGTCCTCTGGCTCTCTATAAGGCATAAAGAAATGAATCACGCTTGCTGGAAAGCAACGCGGCTGATACAGCCCTTAACAAAATGCTTTCTCCAGGTGCCTTGCTGCCGGACAACTCCGTCCTCGGCCTCTCCTGAGCAAGGTCTGCAGCCCGCTGTGATGGTGTAGCTGCTGGCAGTGCTGCTGGTGTGGCAGACGCTCCTCGCCAGGACAAGGACCCCACAGTCACTCCCGTTTCACAATTCTTGGCCACAAACTCTTTTCCTGGGTCAGGTCCTCAAACAAATTCGCTGTTACTGCCTTGCCTAGCAAACACAAAGTACCCCAGGGCTTGTTGTACCCCGATGCTCTCACGGTCACCCTGAGGAATTTTTTGCTTTTCCTATAATCAGATTTTTTCATGGGTGGGCCAGCCTATGAAAGCCTTCTGGCAATCTCTCCCCCAAGCATTTCTTTGCAGTCAATCTTACGTTAAAGCAGCAAGTAGCTCATTAGCCATGAGGAGGAATTAGGTGGCCTTGCAAATGCCACTTGCCAGGAGATTTGAGGACAGAGATGCTGGGGCTGCCAGCAGCTCCATGGTGCCTTTGCACAGGCTGGCAGTGCCAAGGGGGCTGGCCTGGCCTGGGGAGGAGACAGGTACGGGCTTCCCTGACTCACAGGACCTGGCCGAACAACAGTAATTTGGCAGAGCTTAGGCCATGAAACATTTCCAAACTCAAAAACTGGCCTGCCAATCCTGAGTCCATCTTGAAACTCTGGGGCTTTCCCAGACGAAAAAAAATCAAAAAAGTTGAAATAAAGCAAAGCCTTCATGGGCTACACTACAGACGATGTCTCAATTCCTCCCTGCTTATGTTAACCCTAGCAAATCTAGGCGATACTCTCCATATCCAAAAGAGCTTGAAGCAATATTAAATTAACCATTAGCTTCAATTTATGACAAATCCTTTACTGAACTTTAATACTTTATGCAAAGAGAGAGATGTTTGCACGTGGGCTTTTTGTGCGCGCACCTTTTGGGTTTTTAATTAGAGGCTGGTTTTGCTAAGTCGCATGCCTCGCAGGAAGCCTGGCTTTTACCTATCTTTCTCCTAAAACACAACCAACGTAACAGGCCTCGTGCAATCAGCCGCAATGGATCTGATCCTTAAAAACAAAATTTGAGAAAGCAGGTGTCTTCCAGCAAGCCTCGCGCTCCGCAGATGGGCGAGACGATTAAGTACGGCTGGAAGTGCCGTCTCGCACTGCAGAAACCATACCAACAGATTGGTAATGGTGCTATTCTCATGAGAAAAGCGGGGTCATTATTAAATGGATGGAAACTGTTGTTCATAAAAGACGTTTGTACAAATGTAAACCCTTCTTTACTGCCACGTTAAATTTATCACAACGCAAAGAACTGTCAGTGAGAGGGTGTTCGGTCTTCCCCCACCACCACAAGGCCATTTAAAGCAGATATGTTCATCACTGGTGTGTTAATCCAAAAGTATACATTCAAAAATTGATCAAAATACTCGTCTTTCTCAAGTCCTTTGCACTCCCGGTGGAATCCCTTTCATTCCTGTACAAGGTAAAGTTAGTTACTGACTGCATGAGGCTCTGGGAGCAATGCCTATGTAGGGTACTTAATACCTTTCCTTATAAAAGAGAGAGAGAGAAATCTTTCCTCCTGAATAAATTTGCATGCAGCTATTACTCGCAGTAGCCCTATGACATTTGGTTTGAAGAAAAATGCCTTTACTTTCTCTCATAAAATTTCACTTGTGCTTTGCTTGGCTAGCAGCTGAAAAGAGAAACCTTCTCTCTTCTCCATTTTTCTGAAGAATAGCAGCTCTGTAAGAAAATGCATAAACAGACAAGCAAGCACCCTAATTTTTGCTGGAAATCCAAAAAGCTGCTGTAGCACTTTGAAAAGCAGTGTGGAGACAAAGAGGCTGACTCTGCTACTCAGCAACAAGGTCTGTGCTGCTTACACCCCAACACCCAGAGACAGCAGAAGCACTCCCAGAAATATGGGAAAACAGAAAAAGAGACTGCCCTAATCTTCCCTCACTCCACTGAACATCACCAAGACCCAACATGTAACCTTTACAGTCCTATCCATCACTGGGATAACAGGATCTCCTGCTATCATTAATTTTTCAGTCCAAGTGGTAGTAGTATCTGCTGAAATGCTTAAGGAGATGGATGAAAGTCCTATAGGTGACAGGGAAAAGGCAATTCACAGCATCATACAGTACTCAGTTTAACTTTTTTTTTTTTTTAAAGAAACCCTGAAAGTTCTGTTTTTAAACCAATGCTTTTGTTTTTAAAGCAATGCTCTGTTTTTAAAGCAATGTTTGCAGATTCAAAAATTATGAAATAACAGTTCCTCTGGATATGCATCCCCACTCGCACATGGGCACACATAGGGGACATAGTCTTGGACTAGTATTTCTCCACAGGAACCTGTCTCAGCCAATGTACAGATTGAAGAATGAAAATCAGAGCAGCAACTAAATCCTTCTTTGACAAAGGCTGACTGTCTTCTGAATGTAAAATTAGCAAATACATATATTTCCTCAATTAACAAAACAAAACAACAAAAAAAAAAAAAAAAGGAAAAAAAACCCACCAAAAAGAAGTTTACTGCAAAGGAAATGAATTTGAGTTAGTTATTTTAAAAAATATTTCCCCAAAAAAGAGATGAACAGGTAGAGACAGACTGACCTTGAAGTGTTACACCATTATCTTCTGTGATATCCAGCAGAAAAAAAACCCCACAAATTATTTTATAGGCACCTGGCTCATTATGTCTTACAAATTAAATCCTCATTTATCTATATGCACCAAACAGTACCTATTCATCGCCTTCACTTAAAAACACATTGCCCTTCTTTCTAGCCTTGTTAATTTCCAGATGCTAATTAAATTTATACTCATAAATGTATCTGTTTAGCATGCATGACTAGACCATCCCTCAATATCCATTATCCATTGTACATTCCAACATGTTTACCTACTGCTTTTGTTTTGCTTTGTTTTGTTTGGATCCATTTCCATCAGTTTAAAGGAGGGAGCTTATGAATTTAAGTTTCCCATTTTGATGCCGGGTGGCTGGATTCTCAGGCTTGATGCTTTTGTAAACACCTTTGTCTCAACCTACTGTGAGGCAGAGGTGTTTTCAGATTATAGCATCAGACTATGGAAGAGCAGAATGGGAAAAAACACTCAGAAAAGCAGCATTTGGGGCCCTTTACTGGGCCTTTTGGTGAAGGCAGAGAATCTTTTTCTCCCCAGCCCAGCCCTGCCCTGCCCACCACAAAGCCTGGATGTGTACTGTTTTCTGGACGCCCCGCTCTGAGCCTCATCGGGGACAGACTGGGACTGCCACGAGGGCAAACCACGTCTGAGTTCTGACCTGACTCCTCTTGCAGGTTTGCAGGATCTGGCCGGGAGGACGAGCTCGTGCCCCTGACAGGCGGGTAGAGGACTCTCCTTTGACTTCTGCATCCAACCCTCGACCCGACAGAGCCTCGGAGACGAGTCTCGAAGGGAGGAAACCTGAAAGGTCCCTAAAGCCTGCCCCTGCTCTTCTCCCACATACCGCAATAGTGTCCACCCTTCCCTGCCCACACTTGCAGCACTGGGCGGCAGCAGCCTGGCCGTTGCTGTCTGTCTCTGCTACTCTCTCTTGGATTTCCCCAGCCACCATGGGGCTCTTAGGGGAGAGATAACAGAAGGCAGGTATTTCCTCTTCTTTGTTTCTGAGCACATACCAACTCCCCCGTCCCTCGTTCTCTCCACACTCTCCATTTTTTGGTGTTCTGCACTTTTTTGGTATCAACTAATGCCATTAACTTTGGTCTGCAACTCAGTGACTGGGATTTGTTCTCATGAAGGATATATTTGTCCCATGAAAAATCCTGAGATTTCGACAATCATTTCTATTTCAAAATCTGGGGTTTAGCAGTGGAGAGCATTTTGAAAGAATCCAAGTTTTATTCCTCTTCTCTCCCCCTTACTAAAATCTCTAAATTTGTTACACTGAATTAAATCAGCCGGGGAGGGCTTCAACCCAGTTTGACATTTCACAGTGCAGGCTACGTATCAATATACTGCTACCTCATCTCAGTGAAATTAAAGCTTAGGTCTGTCTTAGACTCCTAAGCACCTCACTCCAGGCTTTCTCTTCTCCCCTCCCACCTCTGTCCCCCGGCACAACCACAAAAACCCATGGCAATGACTTCCAGCACGGCCCTTGCGGTTGGAGAGCTCTGTGTAGCATGGGAAACGCACCTGACCATGGAGTCTAGGTTCAGAGCAGCAGCGGGGCACAGCACCCACAAATTTCCACTAGCAGAGGTCATTGCAGCTTCTTGTTGGAACACAGATGAATGCTGATTCGATCCGAAAGCTACCTGATTCGACTGGCATCGAGCATATTTTGTATTAGAACAGTTCAATGCAAAACAGAACCTACCCTCCATTTGCTCTATGAAAAATATGACTGTGCAAAGCCTGCATTTTTCTGCTGAGAAAATATAAGTGAAAAATTCCCAATGCAGAACTGGTAGACTTGAAAGTGTGATGCTTGCTTAGGCAAAACTCCAAGTTGGTTTTAACTTACCCCTAATGCACATCCCAAAAAATACCAAAATATATCACTGCTCACAAACCTAATGAGAAAGATTCCTTAAAAAAAACCATAAATATTCTAAGGAGGATCCCTTGACTGATGTATTTAGCTTTTAAGTGTTACAGAAATGGCCTAGTAGAAAGAAAAGAGCAAATACAGCTCTAGTCACTGGGGCTGATTTTACTGCTGGTAAAGAGAGGAGACTCTCACCCACTGAAAGAAATACCTGAGACTCTCTATGCTGCACAGTGCAAAGGCAAACAATGCAGGCTACTGTTTAGCTTACATGCCACCGAATCAACGATTTGCTTCGGCACAGGATCTACAGTGATATTTCATTCACTCTAACACAGACAATCATTATCTGCATGTGGGTGCTGAGAGGACAAGGCGCGAGCGTGGAAATCAAGGTCAAGGAAGCAAGAAAAACTCCCTCATTTATCCCATGGAACAGTTATTCTATTCTGCAATAACTCGGGTTAACAAATAACGTAATAAAGATTGGCGTGCTGCCAGGATGACTGAATTGATTCCTACACTGCACAGCACAAATCTTTTGATCTCCCCATAAAGAATGGGAAATTATAGCCACAGTGGGTACCTCGCAGGAAAAGCAAATAAAAATGAAATGAACATTTCTAGCAGTTTTGACCTTGCTTTGGGGAATACTGCTTTAAATTTGATTGCCCTGCCCACTTATTATTTCACGAGAAGACACAAGCAAGTCACAAAGACAGTTTTTAGTATTCCCTTTGATGAGGTAGAAAACTGGATAGTCTTCTCCCACCCACTTTTTCTTTTCTTTTCTTTTTTTTTTGGTTCATATACTCAACAGAAAAGATTTTATCCAGGCTTTGATTTGATTTTCAGGATTTCTGGTGGGAAATTCTTACAGCAGATATTTTGCTTCCATCGGGGTTTATGGTGCTATTCTGTCTAATTATTTCTGGCATTTTGCCCATCAAATTGTGAGTTTCTTCAAAGGAACGAAATGACAGGAGGCCTCCTTTAGAGCAATCATGGACGGGGTTTGAATTTTGTTGTCTTGGAAACAAGCTAGTTCTTGTCATTGAATATATTCATAAAATAATGGTTGAAACATCAGTGATAATAATGGGCTCCTTCCTTGTCAAAATTCATGTTCTGGGGACTTTGCTGCAAGAGGCTCTGTCAAAGAGTTTTTGCAGATGTTGAACCTAATTTCAACACTTCTGTTTAAAAATCCCCGGCTCAGGCATCCCACCCCACCACTCCTGCAGCCAGCTCTGCCCACGGGGGTCGGGAAAGCCCCAGCATCCCTCTGCACACCGAGGACCACCAGCTAACCGCATCCCTGCGGCACAGACACCAGGGCACGTACCCTCCTGTCCCCGTTTGTCAGCGCCAGATGGCTCCGAATCGTGAGACAGGCACCCAGCGTGGATAACTTTGTCTGTGTTGCACCGATTAAGTAGCAAATATATTTTTCCCCTTGCCTGCTGATATAAATCCCAAGGTTCAGGGTATTTACACTCTGTGCCAGGGGTCTTACCAGCTTCTCAGCAGGTGCTTTGCTTTTCAAACAGATGGATATTGATTGATGAGTAAAACCCAGAGACAGGTGCGGTTTTTCAGGAAGGCTATTCAAATCGGGAACCTCCTATCACTCTTTGAGCTTCTGTATCAATCAAACCACCTTTGGTTTTGGTCTTTCATACATATTTAAAACCAAGAAAAAAGAGACCCTGCATCAAGATGCTCTTGGTTTCTGAACGGTGTGAATTAAGCTGAGAGCTGTGCAGGACTTGACAAACTCCTATGGCTCCCTGAGACTCCTGGTGTGTGTCTGTGTGGACGTGCACACATATGTGCATGCATGTGCACACACGTATTGGGGGGAGGCGGGGACGAAGCTATAAAGAGCCACCAGTGGGGACAGGTCATAAAAAGCTTCCATTCTGCCAACTTTTCCGTGAACCATTTGGCTGGATATAGTAAACCTGTGGGACACTTGAGAAAATTAAAACTCTAAATTATTACTAGAGAGACTAGCCATAATAGATCTGCTGTGAGAATCTTACTAGCAGTTTTACGATTTTTTTCTGTCCCTCTCAAATCACTACATAATGACACTCAATACTCAAATGTCTAACAAGGCCATTTAACATAGCCTGCAGAAGAGGATTCTCCTGTGAAATTTTACTACAGCCTCTTTAGCACAAAGCTTTCTCAGATTATTAGTAATTTGCATTAGGTCTATTTAATTTTGAAGAGTGCCAGTTCAGTGACCACATGCATATTAGAGCTTAGCAAGTGCATGTGTCTAAAAAGTTACCAAAAGGTCATAGGAATTCTACAAGGCATTTGGGATTTTCAAATTTTCTTTTCATTGCAGCAAGGAAAACCAGCGCGAACCCTTTCACAAGGCCGGAGCCTCTCATCTGAGGCATGATGTGTTGCAAGCATTAGCCATGTGACGCGCACATCCCTGCAGCAGAATCCTCTTCCGCTACATACAAGAGTCTTTTAGCAAAACTTTCCTGTTTAGCTGTTAAAGAATAGTGTGATGACGGAAGAATTCCTTCCAGGCAGTCTGAAGGAAAAGCACAGCTTTTCTTGTAAGTATTGGTAAGAGCCACCTCTTTCCCAACAAGAAACACGTGGACCGCTGGTGTGACATATACGCTGCCACGGAGTTAGGAGTCACTAGAGAAACTCCATAGCACTGGAAGACAGTGGTGCCAGAACAATCAAAAAACAAAGGATGGCAGCAAATAAAGACAATATAAAGAAAGGTCAGATTTCTTCCAAGCAGACGTTCCTACCTTCTCCTTCCAAAACATGCAACATCATGCTCTTGAGTGCTCCCAAAGCCTACAAGTGCAGCACCCGAAGGAACAGGCGTGATAAACCCCAGGTGTCACCCGGGCTTTTTTGAGACCCCAGTTGCTTGATAATTGTGTTTCAGCAGGAGGGCCGCATGCTGTACCCAACTTTAAGGTCATGCCTCAGTGGATGTAAAAGCTGGTCTCAGAGCCATGTAGTCTCCTGACACAAACGCCAGATGATGAACTGCTTCTTCGCATTGGTGAGATGGAAAAATGCCCTCGCGATGTCTGCTCTCCTGTGCACCAAGGGCAAGTAAACTATTCATAGCCGCGCCACTTTGCGAATATATTTTTATGCCTTGACTATTTTACACACGTGCAATATTTCAGACTCTATCGCAGCCACCCGAGCACCAGAAAAAATGATTGTCCTGGCTCAGGAAAGCAGGATCTTGCCAACAAAATTAGCTCATCCTTGTGAGTCAGACACTCCAATCAAGATGACAGAGCCTCCTGCAGTAGGTATGAGAGGGAAACACAGCCTTACAAGGACGGAGCATTTCAGGCTGTCCCACATCAAGATTCAAAAGGGATCGGTGTTATCCGTCGTACCATTGCATTAGTCTGAATGCACACTGAAGCATGGGAAGGTAAGGAGCAGATGGGACGGGGAAAACTCTTTGCAATCTGTTCTTCATAAGTCAATGATTATGAATCAGATATCTAATGAAGCAGTAATAGGAATGATGACTAAGTAAAGTAGCTAATAAAGCTAATTTATGTGAAGTTGAAATTTTTAGTACTGTGCATTAAAGCAAGCATGATGTCTCAGCATAGTAGGGGCAATGTTAGTGCTATATATACCAAGCGCTTGCAATGCTTCAAGATGATAATACAACTAGATATGCTGAGCTTCTGCATTTCTGATTAAAAGCTTTGTTCTTCAGCACAGACCAATGTACTGGCCTTTCCACGCCACCTGCACGCTTGCTGGGAAACGCACCCTGCTCTGCAGTTCTGGGTGCCAGCATGTCTGCTCAGCCCCACCAGGAAAGAAAAGAAACTAATGAAGGGCCTAATAAGGCAGATGTTTTTCCTGTTACTAGTGTCTCCATTTTCCTTGCTTTTTTTTCCCCCTCCTTTTGTTTTTCCCGGTGTCCTCCCCCTCCCCCCCCCTTTTTTTTTAAACATAAAACCAAACACAAACATCTGACTAACCTTGACTGGAACGAACCTGATACTCTGCAATGTGTATAGTGGGCAATAAACTATGGCACATATAGCTTCTCAACACTGCATTTCCATTTTAACTGCTCAGCTATGAGAGTATTTCACTCATACTGTAACTCAAATGATTACAGATTACTTTAATGCAATTTGCTCTTTTTTTGCTTTCATGGATTTTAGAAAATTAATAGACATGAGCAAGCTTGCCAGGAAGTTTGAAGGCAGAGACAAATGAAGGTCTTGGGAGCCCAAAACACAAGCTACTTAGCTACTCAAACTATACCCTTCTGAGAAAGGAAATATGTAGTGTGATATATTTGTTTGCTGTCACCGGCAGGAAGGCCTGCCAGGATAGCCTCACTGCTCTGGCACGTGGTCAAGTTCTCTCCCCGTACACAAAGTCAAACCAAAGCCAGGGACACAAGGACACCCCGGGGCTTTCACTGCCTTCGGTCTGAGAACAGCTTTCCTCGTGAAAATGTAGCTGAGGTGAATAAAAAATGAACATTTGGGAGAAGCCTTCGCAGTTCAGGTTCCCAAGGCAAGAATTCGAACGCACCCATCAAGCCATCAGTTCGTCCCACCACGGAGGCGAAGGGCTCTGCAGCGGGTGCACGGGGTGACTGATACCTGGGACCCCGAAGAGGCACACCGGCTGGCAGCTCCCAGCACCGAGACACAGAGGAGCACGTTCACGAGCCCTGAGCAGAAAAAAGAGCCCACATCATCCCTAAAGCGCACCTCACCTCACCTGCCCCGGAGGGACTGGTGCTCGCCGTACAGGAGGTCCGCGATGCGGGGAATGCCAGGGTGCTAGCGCACAGCTGCCTGCAACCCAATACCCTCGCCATCCTCAAACGAGAGCACGGACTTGAATAGTTGATTTCTCATGCTGGTATCAAAAAACAGATGATACTTTATTAAGATGTAATTCAGGGCCAAGAACGATCAACCAAAGGCACTAGCCAAAGGGCTAATATTTCTGAACACGGGCATTTTATTGCTTATCATTTCTCCTAACCATTCTCTCTCCCTCTCTGAGCCTCCGCCCATGAAATTGAAAGATTTCTAGTAGAAATGCCTTTGTTGTATCAGCTTTGGAAATATGGATTACAGTATTCTGTGAAAAACATTTATTACTCTGAACTGTGACTCGGACATTGTTGCATTTCTAGGGTTATAGATTTTCTTTCAGCTAAACTAAGGCTGTAAGTCACAGTGACAGTTGTAATGTGTGTAATACCACAGTACCAGCTTCTATTACATACATATTTTTGCTAGAGGTTTACGGTGTTAAAAATATTTCTTCTTTTCCCAATACCTTGCCCTACCTGTTGTGTAAATATATTGGAACCTATAACACTGAAGTCAATTTCCAGATGAATTGTGCATGGGAACAAGTAGTTTGTCCTTTTTCAGGAAAAAAAAAAGGATGGGGGGGGAGGGAATACTGCATACAAACTAATTATATTCAAGCACAATATTGAATTGTAATAAAAGATGAATGAGAGAAAGTGTGTGTCATTGTGAGGAATGGGGAAGGTTACAGAAAGCTGAGACTAGGGAAGGATTTATCATGTGGATGCTTCAGGCATTGTGTTGAAAGATCTGCAGACTTATTTGCAAGAGTGTTTTACGGGAAAAATAGAGCAGTCTACATAGGAAAGAATTACTATAGATTTTTATCTTTTATACAAGACAAAGATACAAAGATAAAACACTGTTTCTATTAAAAAAAAAAAAAAGAAATCTATGGAAGAAATCCCAGTTGCAATACAGAGGGGGAAACCTTTCAAACTGAGCTCTGAGGCCATCAACTGCATAAATTCAGGGAACAGACATTTGTTAAAATACAGCTGATCCATAATTTTTAATGTAAGCACAAAAGTGTGCCGGGCTTAAAAAAAAAAAAAAAAAAAAAAACAAAACAACTGCGACAACTAGAAAGCTTTCCAGTTTTGCTTGCAAAACCTCGGTGCACATATACATGCAAACAAACCTTTTGGCTGGTTGTTAGAATTCAGCTCTAGTACAGTCATAACACAGCTGTGGAAGCTGGAAAAATAATGGCATTCGGGGTGTATTAGTATGCAAACGGGCATGCCAACACTTCCACTTTGCTTCCAGAATTCCTCCAGCCTGCACATGTCGTGTTTCAAACCAATAGGGCTGGAAATCAGGAGGGTCAAGTACAGCTGACATCTCCTCTTCCAATGTTCCTCCTTAGCGTAACGCCTAGCTGGGGCAATGCGAGGCTGCTCCACTGTGTCTCCAAGCAGAGGTGGGATCAAGATGCTCTGGCACCATTCTCAGCAAGTACGAAGCTCCTGTTGGTGTTGCATTTAACAGCTACGGGAAGGCTCTGGTTGGGCTGTGTTTTGCGCCAGACCCACGGAGCGAGCCGGGAGATGAAGCTCCCTGCCAAGAAGCACGCTTTGCTCTTCCGTCGTGCTTCCAACCACAGAGCTCAAAGCCCTCTAAAGCAGGCATATCTGAATCAAGCTTCAGGACATATCTACCCAGCTCACAAGGGTATTCTGTTCTCTATTTTGCAAATGGAAAAACTGGGGCACCGGGAGGTTAAGTAACTTGCCCAAGGTCATTGAGCTGAATCAATTTCAAAACTAGGATTAGACTGAAATTCACTCTGAGTGCCTGATCACAGAAACACAGACAGCGTTGACTTTTTTTTCCAGAAGAAGCTACTTATATGCTAAGCTATTTAGGGTTGAAAGGCAGAAGTAAAGAGCTTATTTGGGGAGCGAAGGGATTTGGTTTTAAGGAGTTTAAATTCAAGGAAGAAAGAAACAGGAAACCACTGTACAGCATCCCCTTCAGAGCCGGAGCCTCCCCTTAGGTACCCGGCCAGCTAACCCAGTCCTTAACCCCAAGGGCTGCACAGCCCATCCACGTGCCAAGGTCCAAACCGTGGCACCCCAAACAGAGCCATTGGAGCAGGGAGGACCAGTTCCACCCCCTGGGGCTCAGCTTCCCCACGCATCCCAGCAAGGGGAGGAAGAAGACCACGACCTCCAGGCTGGGCCTCCGGCTCCTGCACAGCAGCTTCCCCAGTGGCACCGAGCGGGTCGGAGCAATGCCAGCAGCCTCCCAGCCCACGCCAGAGAAGAGCCGGGACAGAGGATCTGCCCTCACCCTCTCTGCCCACCCCATCGCAGCCCATTTGAATGGCACGAGGGCACTGACATGTCAGCCCCTTTCCGGGAACTCCATTGCATTCAGATTTCTCTGTGTGGCGTTAAAAATAACTTTAGGAGAGAAGGCTTACCAACCACAGAAACTCAATTAATGGGGCTGTCAAAGCTCTGGCAGACTTCAATGCCACCAGGATTTCAGATGCAAACCCCATGACAACTTTAGCTTGACCCTTCTGTACATATGAGCTATGATAATGTCTACACAGCTTTAAAAATATTTCCTTTTTTAACGACAGGCAAGTGCATCTGGGCCCACCCCAACAATGGCTCACATGAAAGGGGACGTAGCACACCCTTCTGGGCTGCTGCACAGCCTTTTATCTCCTCTGCAGCCTTGGAGGATCCAAAGCTTCAGCTGGGACCATACGAGTTGCATGAGCTATTAGAGGAAGAGAAGACAAGGGTCACTAGAACAGCAAATGCCCCCTATGTTCTGCTGCTAGTAAATTCATGTCTATTAATTGCAATAAATTATCAGGTTATACTGGCAAAGTGACACACAAGAAGTTCTCAGAAAAATAGATAATGACAGGAAAAACAATCAGGCTACAGGTTTTGTTTGCCATCCCCCCGGAGACTATGTAAATTAAAGCATTTTTTCTTATGCAAAGAGCAGCACCGTGTAAAGAACAGTATTTGCAAAACTGCTGATAGTCATATGGAGTATGAATACGCATTACAATTACAAGACCAACTTTTAACTGCCAGCAACAAGAACGACTCCAACAGCAACACCAGCAAACGCAGTGATGCCTCGAGGCCTGGCAGGGACAGGCATCCCATCATACCAATTAGCGTATGACCACAGAATGACATTCTTAATCTGAAGAGCATCTCGTCCAAAGGCACATTCAGAGATCTACTTTCTTCTGCTGGAGGGGTTTGAAAAATACTAGTGTGTGAATGAACACCTACAGACGAGAGTTGGCGTTCTTTTTGTATTCTGGAAAACATGCGGGAACTTTTTGAAAATTTCAGTCTCTAAAGTGAGATTTCCCATATATTTAATTTGTTCTGAGGCAAATTTTAATTCATGTTTTGCAGAACTCTTCTGGAGTTACAGAAGAGCAAAATACCTCACCATTTTTCTGTGTAAGTAATGTTTTAGATACTGGCCTATGTACAGTTCAAAAAGGGGTTGTGAGATTGCAGGCTGAGCTCCACAGGTTAACTAGCAGGTTTAAAAGCTCAGCTGTAATGTTACATTAACATTGATTTTTGTACTTAACAGCCACTGAAGTCTAGAGCACTGGCACAAATCCATTCAATTCTCCTTTCACCACAGAAAACCTCCCATTTTCATCTGCTTCCAATGGCTGCGCCTATGCGGCCATCACCACTACACCACTTGTCCCGCAACGGAATCCACGCACATGGAGCACGGTCGTGCTGCAGCTGGGTTGCTACCAGAGTTTGCACTGGCCAGGTTAGGGCAACGGAGGTGTTTCCCTTGCGATGGCAGTGCAAATACAGTCTCAGAGCATAAGTGAGAGTTGCATTACATCCTTTGTGCAGCTCCTGACCACTGCACATGGGAACAGACCAATTGACTTGCTCAAGGTCGCACTGGGAATCAGTGACGTAGCCAGGGCTGATCCTAACTCAGAGCTTCAGCGGGTCCCTCCAAAGCCTAGACCACCCTCACGCTGCCCTTCGAGGTGCCCATGCAGGCTGGGCTCCTCCTTCACCCATTCGTTTGGGGAACAAACGGTAGAGAGGATGCTTTTGCAAACCAGGCTCCTTGAAAAGAGTTTTCTTCTGGATGCTAAGAGCCAGCCCTGGGAGTCAATCCAGATCAGTAAGTCTAACAAGCTTTTGAAGCCTTTCCTTCCAACAAAAAGCTTTCGGGGAGGGGGGAAACAAGACACACACAAAAAGAACACAGAAGTCATATGTGCTCAACAGCAAGGAGTAGAAAGAAATGGTGCAGAGTAGAAAGAAATTGCGCAGCACTAGACAAGAGAGACCAACTGTTCAGAGATCAGAGCATGCCACAGTGCTCACCAGCAGCCATGCGCAGCAGGACTGGCTTAATTCACTTTCCATGAGCAGGGGTGTTATTTGTGAGAGCTTTCAGCAGGGAGTGATCTGCAGACACCTTATTATAAACTTCTGCAGAGGTGAAGTCAGCACTGAAAAGCACTTCTCATTCTGTCTCCTTCCTGCCTGCCTTGTTCCTCACACATCATTTTCTTTTATCAAAATGGACGGCAGTATCAAAATTGAAAGGAAGTAGAAGCTGTGAAAATAACAGACCCAGGAAAAGAATTTTTAATTTTGCCTCAATTTCTTTGATGATGAAACCAGTGTTGAATATTAAGCAAGTCCTGAGAGTTGAACATCAAGAATAGCTGAAAGTTTTGCTTCTGTCAGAAATGTGAGCAGAATTCCTCTATGACCCATTTCAGCTTGTTATTCAGATAGAGATAAAACTCCTGAACTTCACTGGGCAGATCCTGCTGTGCTGTGTCCATGCCCCTATCCTTTGGCTTTCCTGTAGCACCACAGTTAAAGAGTTTGTCTGCATTTTTACTAGAAAGGATGGGGGTGGTCCCCATTTGATACCAAAGCAGATTTTTATTTCAATATGCAAAAATAATTTACAGAAACCTATCCAGTAAATAAAAAAACTTTTTTTAAGTTCTATGATAATGATTATTCTATGATTCTATTTGGTTTATGAAAAAGTTAAATTACACCTTAAGGCCTAAGGGCAAAGGCAAACAAATACCATTTTTCTTTTTGACAAAACCCCAAAACACTGTGGAAGAAATTTTCCAAACTAGATTACAGTAATGGTCTCTTCTAGCCCTAAAAACCTCTGAGCCTCCCTTGATGTGATTAATAATAAAATTGTATCTAGAGCAGCTATGCAAACAAAAAGCTTCACTTTGCCAGCCCTGTGCAGGGACGGTAGCAAGGTATAAAACCTGAAGCAGAAACACCACCGGAGGCGAAGCGACTGCTTCCCAAGAGGAGGGCGGCAGAATTGTGCCAGAGGGGCGAGACGCACCTCCCAGGATGGAGCAGCGGCGTGGGGCGGCCAGGGGAGGCAGAAGCATCACCAGTCTCCATCCATGCCGGGGACTCGGTCCTGGGAAGGGAGAGGAGCCGCTCACTGTCGGTGGGTGACTAGAGGATTTAGTTGGGTGAAATGTTCCAAACGCTTCCCAACACAAGGACTTTGAAATTACAGAAGCTTTCTAAAAGTCTTTTTTTCTTTTTAAGTTGGAAGGTTTACAATAATATCAACGTCTCATTACTGAATCTAACTTCAGAAATTTAATCCTTTCTCCTTTATAGGTGCTTCCAAAGACTTGTGAAAAGTTTAGATGAGAACAGTGGGCTCCTCACAAATTTTGTCAGTGCAACCTGGCTTGCCTATGGATGTTAAAAACAACCTGATGAGAAACCCAAGGTTATTCTAGTTCTGTTCCTTTTTTTTCTCCCCACACACAAGAAACAAATAAATCCATTTCCTCATACATAAAAATAAAATTGTTTCTTTGTTATTCATTAGACGAGCTCTACATCATAAAAAGCTCCACAAATCTTAACTCTTCTACATTGCTCGATTATTGCAAATAACCAAACACCTGCTGGCCTCCTACCTCCTTGAACATAAGATTTCATCTTTGCTAATATTTTGGGTTGTACTGCATGTTAAGGGTCTTAATAAGAGCATCAGTTATTAATTTTTAATCCAACTTTCTGAGGCAATGTGGTTGATATGACTGTGCTACCTGTATCTACCGGTTCTGCTTCCTGCCAGTAATATCAAACCTCTTGTCCAGTTGTAACCAAATCTGACATGAGCGTACTGCTTCTGCTAAAACAAGTTTCTCATGGGAACAAAACTGTATCATTAGATGCCAGAAAATCTACATTGGAGATACTTTATACATGCTGTAACCACAGGACAAGCTTTGATCAATCTTTGCACTTTGTTTGACAAGAGATAACCTCACCACAAGATGCAAATCCATAGTAAATTAAGTGCAATAAACTCCACTGCTCACTCAACTTGCAGCATGGGAGCGGCTACGGAGAGTCCCACTCTACTCCCCCCAAGGAGAGAGCAAGGGGAGAGCGCCCAGAAAGCACCGAGTCCTCCTCATCTCACCATCCAATCTGTCCAGGTTGAGAAGACCTTTCTTACCATCATTCTCTCTGCTGCCATTAGACAGGCTCTTCAGTCTCATGCAGGGCTTTCCAAGCGTCACTGTTATGGAACATGAAGACCGGACAGGGACTTCTATGGACATTAAAATTTGACCACTTTTACTCAAGTCTTGCTCACCAGCAGGAGCGATGGCGAGCTGGGCGCCCAGCACTCACTCTCATGAGCACGCGTAAGAAACGCCCGCAGCACTCAGGAGCAAAGGCAAGCGAGAAGAATTTCCCGAGTACCGTGCCGCCGGGGGAAATCGCGCAGGCCAGCTGCAGGCGAGCGTGGCTGTCCCCGGTGGTCCCTCGGTGGGATGCAGCCCGTGGCTCAGGACCAGAGCCCAGCCAGGCTCTCCACAGCATGGCCCAGGGCAGCTCACGGCGCGGAGGCAGAGCAGCCATAGCCCGCAGGCTTATGCGAGCCTCTCCGAGAGCCTTTACGGACGTTAACCTGCAGCTAATCCATCGGCTCGCAGCCAGCGCTACGCTTCCCGTCCCTGCGTCTGAAGTCCCCCATTAGCTTCCCCTCCCTCCCTGAGCTGCTTCTGACTTCCCTGTGCATCCCGCCAAGCGCCGAACGTGCTACCTGGCTACACCCTGCCTCAAGCGGGAGAGACGAAGCAGCAGCACGGCTGCCGCGCTTCGCCGCCGGCAGTGCCCGCGCCGCGCCGCACGGCGCGTTAACCAAGCAGTGGTGGGTGAGCCAGGGCCTGCGACAAAAAACATGCTCTGACAGCGAGGATGGGACCGTTGGGTATCGGAGGCCGGGCGGCCCAGAGCAGGAGGCAGCAGGTAGGCAGCAGATCAGGAGAGCGCTGCCTGCAGTCCTTCTGCAGATGCAGAAAATGAAATGCGTGAAGAGGCTCTTAACGAGCCTCCTGCTGCCATTCCCTTGTCCAGCTCCGGAGAGCGCTGGGATGGCCACCCTGCCTCCGACGGAGCCGCTTTGTCCCTGAGCACCACTAAATCATCCCATCGCAAACCTGGAGCAGGTGAAGATACCTCTCCACTGTCTCACATCAAGCGTGTCAGGCACTAAATGGAGAAAGCAAATGCTGCCGGAGTCCTGCTCCCTACCTTCTCCTCCTCACCACCTCTCACACCACTGCCCCTGCACCAGCGTCCCACCATAGCCACAGGCTTTGACCGCTTTTTGGGACCCAATGTGACTGTTTCCAGCGATCTTGCTTACTCTAAGTTTGTTTGCCAAATACCTTTCATTTCGGCTGTGACAGGACTCGCATTTAAAGGAGGAAACAACACACCAGATTCCCGAGTCGTCCTTTTTTGCTAGCACCTACTACTGATGGCACAGCATGGGAGCATCTGCAGCGAGCCCAGCAGGTCTCTAGGGAAAACGGGCAACTCCGTCACATCCAGTGGACACACGGCCGCGGCTGATGAAGGGTTTTTCACACAATACGTAATCACAGCACAAAGGAGACTGATCCTTGTGCTAGAACACAGCCTTGCGGTCCCCAAACCGTGAGCGCAATTTTGGCCTTTGTTGTCAGAAATAGTTGGATTATTTCAAGGGCTGACAGACCAGTTTGGGTTGTGCTGGATTGCCCCCTGCAGCCGAAAGGTCGCATCGTCCCCAGCACCCGGCCGGCCTCTCGCATCACAGCACGGGGCATAAAATCGGAGCGCTTGCAAGCACCGATCCCTAAGAAAAGCCTCTGCGATAATTTTAATAACATTTTCCTTCCTGGCCGTAACCAGAGAAAGCTGGTTTGCTTGTTTATTTCCAGATGTTTCTATCTGATTACAAGGGAAGCTTGGCAAAAGAAATTACCTTTTAAGAAACACTGCAGCCTCCCATATTCTTTTCTTCTGCTTGTGGATGGCAAACATCTTTTTCTAGGTATTTTCTCTCTTTTCACGATATGACAACTTGGGGAGAGAGAGAGGGAGAGAGGAAGGGGATGGGGAATAGATGATGAAATATTTTCTAATCCTCCCAAGCAAAGGAAAGCAGCATAGCAAAGGAGATATCAAGAAAAGGCTTTTTTTTCCCCCTCCACACACTTCAAAGAGACGCACCCTTGTATAAAACATACGGCGCAGAAGGCCAGACAGAGACAACTCTGAAGAGCGCGCAGAGCACAGACGCAGAGAGAACAAGGGTGGGCCACATTTTGTTTAGCAGCAAAGGCAGTACCAGATAATCAGTTATTTTACTCATGTACTTATGTCTCTGCCTCACCACACTGCTGTAAAACTTTTGAAGTATCTTGGTTTACGTGCTAGTAAATGCTGGACTTCAAAGGAATAGGAAATGGATGCTGAATGGCAAAGTGACCTTTTATTACTCCAGCTACAGTTTGTAACCTGGAACGTGACAGAACATTTTTCATTCTACTTAAAAAAGAAAAAAAGTCCCGCTAAGGATCACACTTTCAAAGCAGCTTCAATCAGAGCATTACAGAGGAGTTTTGACAAGATACCAAAGTATATTTCCCGGTTCCAGTCATGTAGCATGGACTGGGGTGACAGGAGGTTATAGCCGTGTCTCATTGCAAAAGTCTCTTTCTGGCTTCATTAGCTGTCATTATAGGCTCTTCACTGGCCTCAAATATTGCCCTCTCGCTCCATCCCCAGCTGCTTTCACTGGCAAAAGCAATCTTCAGTTGCTCTCTGCCCACAGAGACTGGCACTCCCCAAACCTCCCACTGGGTCCCTGCCCACAGAGACTGGCACTCCCCAAACCTCCCCCCAGGCTCAGGTGGGAACTTTGATCCCCCTTCAACCCCCCCTCCCTTTTTTTTTTTTTTTTATCTTTGAGATGAAGGCTGCAGGGCCTGACCAAATCCTTTTATGTCAAGGATGCAGAGGGGATGAAAATGTGGTATTTAGCAGCAAGCTAAATATGGAAGGACTTTGGAGAACGGGAATAGTGAACTGCAGCATCCATGTGATAACAAGCAAGGCCAAGCTGATGAAATACATTGGCAAAGAGTGGTCAGGACACAGGAAATAAAAGGAAGTGAAAGAGAGAAGCCTGAGGAGAAGACAAAAAAAAAAAAGTTAGAATTAAAAGGGAAAATATTGAGCTGTTTGAAAATTATGAGGAATCTAGCTGGAAAGAAACATATGCTAGGAACAGGTGGGGAGATAGGAAAAAATGGATAAAAGTTCACAATTAGAAATTCATACAAATTATGTAGCAAAGTAAGAGACTGAATGAAAATCTCAACAAGCAAAATATTAACAAGACTGGCACCATTTGCTATAACCATTTCAGGTGTGTTATGACATGACTAGATGAGGGCCTCTTTCCTTTTGCTTTTCCAGAAATTGAGAACAATACGTGATGGCATGGACAGATACTCCTGCCCAGGCAGAAAAGAAAACCCAGTGGTTACGGGGATAAGCTGGGACTTGCAAGACTTATGATTTTCTTGTTCTGATCTGGAACAAATGCACTGAGCACAGCAAAGGAAAAAGAAAGAAAATATAATGGGGTTAAAAGGAAAGGCAGGGGGATCTAGAAAAAGAAAGAAGAAAAATACAACTAAAAGAACAGGGCAAGAAGTACTGAGCATGCAACATTACAGATTTTAAATCCTACCAGCATTTCAATAATGCAGTTTGGAAAAAAATACTGACTTTAACAATCACACCCATGAATTTAATTTCCCTTAGCTTAAGAGGTATCAAAAGTTCTTTAGCCAAAGGTTGCTCTCATGACATCCTTGCTGGATCCCAGAATGGCTCACCTTCCTCCCAACTGGCTCTAAGGGTCTCCACCATCCTTGCAAGGAAGGTAGGTACGTACCTAGCGGCAAAAAGTTGCATGGGCAGTTTTAAAAAAATCCAAATGAGCTATTCGAAGGGAAGAGCCAGAGAAACCCACCTCCCCAGTGGAAGAAATAAGAGAAGGCCACACTGCCTACACCACCCCAGCTGAAACCAACAGTTAGAAACTCCACTGCCCACTTAGTCTGTGGTTTTTTAGGGAAATCATTTTAAAAGTGTGTTTCTCTCTGCCTGGTGAGGAATAAAGCCAGCCTTTTGGCTGAATGTCAGAAGATTTGTGAACACGAGCATGGAACCTCCATAAACAGCTTAAATCAAGGTTTTGTTCCAAGCATGCTGATACCGAGAGCATGTGGGAGGCAAATTTAGACATCAAACAAGGGCCTGCACAGTAGAAATCCATCTGGCTACACTCAAAAATGGGCATTCACTGACTCAGACGTGCTTTTACATTATATACTAAGCCATTTGGATGACAGTAAAACTGAGCCAGTCAGGAACATCATCGTGTTTATATCTGCCAGTCCTGCCAGGATAAAGTTGGTACATCATTTATGAGCATTCAGCATTCCACAAGGCTCACAATATGGGAAATTTATCTACGGCCTCCTGTACATAAATAAATATTGCATTATCTCCTATGCTGGTACTACTGATATTGTGTGGGAACAGATTTTGTCTTCCATCAGCAGACTGGTGGAATTTAATAACATTTGTGGTCATCCTGTCCAACTGGAAAGACACATCACACCCATCATACTGAATGGTTCATCCTCAGCTGAATATATAAATCTGAAAGAGCTGCAGACAGCAATAGAGTGACAGAATCTTTTATTGAACATGGATGCATTTTTCTCTGACAAATGGGAGTCTCCAGGGAGTTATGATTTATCAGTTGTGCACCAGCAGTGTGCTCAGTATTGCACATGACCCAATGAGAAGATGGCCCTGAAGAGTTTGCGATCCAAGGTACTGGATTTTGCAAATGCTGTGGTTGAAATAGTAACGTGCATAAAATTAACTTGGGGTGTCTGGTGGATTAGGTGGTGTCTAATGTCCACGGAGAAACAAAGCAAGTGGAACATAGCATGAAACAGAAGAACTACCATCGCAATTACACAGTCTGGAGGCATCTCTAATGGCAAAAGATACCAGCATCAGGTAACTAGCTGCCATCAGATACACAACAGTAGTCAGTGGCTCTAAGGTTTCTTTCAGTGTATATGATGATTTTTTTTCTCTTGCTAACTCACAAGTCCTTCCTCACCAGGATAAATTATATTGGCCAAAAGAGTGCAAACCAGTTCGCAGCCTACTGAGCCGGCTATGCAGCCCTCTGCCTAGGGCTGTGTGGCCATTAGACATTGCCTAAAAGTTGTGGCAAGTTCCTGCTTCCTCCACGTAGATTCAAACTGGTCTTAGCCCTGGAGCTCCCCTCTAAGTAGTCCCTCAGCTGTGGTATTTCTCAGTTACTTCCAGGCGGCATTATAAGATAGCTCAAACGCTCCTGTGACTGCAGATTCTGGTTTAGATGGCAGCTGCCTACTTTTGCCTTGGTTTACATTGTTTCTCTTTGGATGTCTTTCCCCGCTTCTGCCTCAGGCATCCTCGGAGGGGGCCAGTACAGGCTGTGATCCCAGCTTCCCTCTCATCAGGGACTGAATTTGGTCCGAACCCACGTCTGGGACTCGTGGGAAGCTAAGGGGACAGTTACTCTTCCGTGAGACCCCACTGAGGTACTCGCATGCGGCTTTGGCCAAAGTCTCCCCAGATTCTTCCCTTAATAATTCCTTGACCCTAGGTCCACTTTCAGCCAGCCACGGACTTGTCTTTTACCTCCTGCTGCTTTGCTGTAGGCCGGCCGCCTGCATCGAGGAGGAAAATTGGAGGCAGAAAATGAGGCAGAGGTGCTGCCACAGAGCCTGCGAGGAGAAGGCGGGTTCCCAGCGTGGGGAGCACTACCGACGGGGAGCACTACCACTGGGCAGCACTACCGACGGGGAGCACTACCGACGGGGAGCACTACCGCTGGGGAGCACTACCGACGGGGAGCACTACTGCCGGAGCAGCCACAGCACGGCCAGCAGCCGCCCGGGCACTGGGAGCAGAAACCAGAACGAGGAAAGGAGACAGAAAGTTGTAAGGGTCGCACAGCAGCTTTAGGAGACACCTAGTGCTATGAAAATCTGCGACAAGGCATCCTTCGAGCTCAGTGGAAGTATGATTTCGCTCCGATTGTCGCTCTGGCGGGTGTGTGCAAAAGATACTGTGTTCCCTCCCTCTCCAGTGAAATCTCATCTATTGTAACTACTCTGAAGTATTGCTCCATTAACCCTGCTCTGGGTGCTGTGCCTTATTTTGATCTCTGTTCTTTGCATGAAGAACAGAACAGAAGTAAAGTCTGTGTAAAGTCTAAGCATTACAATAAAACCAGAGCGCACCTTAGGTGTAAGAACCAGTTCCAAGCTGATACGAACTAGCAGGAGCCAGGCAGACTTTTACCAGTTTCCCCACAGTCCTTCGAGACCCTCTTTCAGTCAAGTGAAGACATCGGAAAGGCTGCTGAAATTTGGTAATACAATAAATCTGTCTTAAAAAGGGGCTGAGTTCTGGGACCATCCCCATTTCCTTTTGAAATCCCATGTGTTATTTCTGAACCTGCAGACACCATTATGTTTTTTTAATTTAATTAACTTTCAATAAAGCTGCTTATACTGGAAACAATAAAACTCCTTCTACCATGTCACTCTTCCTTCTTTAACACACATACAAAACACACAGAAGCCTCAAGAAAGCTCCAGGCATTCTAAGAAAAGAAATAACCAAATACCACCAAATATTTAATTTTCTATGCCAGAAATGAGAAACAGGTGTAATTAAAATAACACTTTTTAAATTAAGTGACCTCTCTTGACCAACCATCTGTGAATAATTCAGATTTTTTTCCCATTATTACTGTAAAATTAAAACTAGGGCATATAAATGACGAGATCCTCTTTAACTATCTTTAAGCACCAGCAATATATATTTTCCACCAGTTAAAATCCTTAATGATACCAAAAATCTGTCAAGCATAACTCCCCCAATTCATTTGCCTGAAACCATCAATATTTTATCATGCATTTGCAGTTGGCTTTAATTTAACAGTCCAGGTTACTAATCAAACAAAACACCCAAGTCATTAAAAGTTAGCGTGCCATTTAGAAAGTGCATTTCACGTTTATTAAAATATCTTTCATGGAGCCATTAGAAGGCTAAAGTTTTAATTACAATCAGATATTTAGTTCTACTTCAGTTATGCTTTTGGCACTCTCTTGCAACTGCCTTGATTAATCTTCCAGACAGAGCTCATCCATTACCTCCTGAAATTATTTTCCTCTTAACTTCTTCATAATTCATCTTTTTTCTTCCCCCCTCCAAACATGTAAAATGCATTAAAAAGGTGTGCACAATACCTGCCTGAAAGATAAGTCATTAGAAAGATTCCATTTCAAATGCAATTTATTCTCAAAAGTACCAAATAGCCATAATTCAAACAGATGTATTGAAATTGAAATGTAGGTTTTCTTGTCTTTGTTGTCATTTTAACTATTTTCCTACAGATGAGAGACTAATATGTGCTGCTCTTTCTCCTGTCTCAGGTTTTGATATATACAGTTCAGCTGAATTTTGCCTGGGTAATTCTGAGGGCACCTCAAGCTCCCACGCAGCCTCTGTCACAGAAAATTTCCCATCTTTTTCCTCCTTAATATAATGGTCATATTGCAATACATTTTACCAAACTTCTGTGCTAAGACCATTTCAATGGCTTTTTTCCATCCATTTAACTAACATTGTGTGAAACCTCAGTCAGCAGTAATGAGAAAATACTCTCATTTTGATTGATACTTTAGATCTTCGGTTTAACTCCAGCAACAGACACTTACACTATGTTTTGCAAAGATTCACCCTAAATAGAGGTAAGAATTTGAAGAAGGACCGAGGAAGCAAATTTGGAGGAACGAATCTGGCCCAGAGACCCTTCATGCCTCCAGCTGAGCTTTCACATTTCTCCTGGATCTGCAGTAGAGAGATTCAAACCCTCCAAATTCTGCATTTGGGACCCATATCTCATTTTGCATGCTTGTCTCCTGGAGACGTAGCCAGGTTTGGACTGCACACACGAAAACCTTGAGGAAACCCAAGTGGACAGCTGAAGATCAGGCTCGCTCATCCACAGGTTTAGATTCTTATGCACATTAGATTTTTCAGCCCCTTCTTCAAGGCTCAACCTCATCCTCAGATTGAAGGGGGTCACAGAATGGTCTTCCCTGTCTCCTTTCTGCAACACCATCCGTTACTTCTTCTGTAACTGCAGGAAGTCTGTTGAGATGTAGACTAGAGAGATCCTGCCGGACCTCAGACAGCCCTTTCCACCCAGCTGATAAGCTCTCCTCTGCACCTGCCTCTGTGCTCACCCCACCGGTTCCCACTGCCTGTTCCCGGGTGTCTCCTGGAGAAGGACAGGCTGTCCAGGCTGGCCCACACTCCCAGCCCTGCAGCCAGAATGGGAGACAGCCATCAATGGGGAGAGGTTCAGCCACGCTCCCAGCAGAAGGCTCACGACAGCACCAGGTAACCAGCACCAGCACCTCATCTCCCTCTCCTCCTCCACCAGCTGGATGCAGAGCCACATCCACCTGCACGAGAAAAGCCTCTGCGCTTGCGTTGGTCCAAGCCAAACACGAATTGGCATCTCTCCTACAACGGCATCTCACTACAACAATGAAGCCTGGTATTTCAAACCAGCAAAAACCAAGGCGGGGGGGGGGGGGGGGAATAGATCAGGTCCAATTAAAGTCCTCTACCCTCATCGATGTGATCAGCAGAACTGGCTCCAGGCAAGCTCAGAAGAGAAATGCAGAAGTGTTTCAAGACAAAGCTCAATTACTTAGGCAGCAAAATGGGAGGTGCTTGAAAAGCCTGTCTGCATGGCCCTTGTACAGCACTGCATGACTTGTACTGAAAAGCCTGCCTGTACTGTCTTTTGCGGTAGACAATATTGGTTTTTTTCTTTTGCACCTATCCACTCCATTTTTTAATTTATATTTTTATTGTTGAAAAACACAGGAAATTGCTTTAAACAGATCTGTTGGGGTTTTTTCATCATATTCTTAAACAACATTTGAAGAAGTTAAGAAATGGGATCATGTAAGGAGGACAGAGAGAGATGGTGAATTACACAAGAAGAGATTAAAGAGATAGATGGGATATTGTGATTAGCAGTAACCTCAGGTGTCCAATGAGTGTCACATACTCTACATGGACCGAAGAAATACAGGAACGGCAATTTGTAAAAGAAAAGGAAACAAGCAGACTGGGCTGGAACGATGTTCAGGTTTGGAACCAGCCCTGCACTGGCAAAAGCTCAAGTTTAGCGTTAGAAAAAGATCTTTTTACTGCACCCATGTTTCCAATGTGGGTAGAGAAGCCCTACTCTCTCCCATGCGTTGGAGAGAAAAGGAGGCTAAAATTGATGATGTTTTCTGAAGCAAAGCTCAGTAACGTAGCACCATCTAGTGCCAGCTGTGAAAAGCAGAGAGGAGAAACAGGCATTTCCCAAATTACCCCGAGAGAGTTGTGTTCCCTAAAGCCAGACCCTGCTGAAGAATGAGCCTTTAGATCATTTTAAACATGCGACTTCACGACAGCCAGACGGGCCAAGAAAAATTATGGCTGAGGAAATGCAGAATGGGGCTGCACCGAGAGAAACAGAAGAAATAGTGGGGCTATTTACAGCTCTTTAAAAAAGTGAAGGGCAAAAGTCATGGTTCTGACGCTGATGAGGCTGTATGAAACTTGTCTCATGAAAAGGACTTGTATCACTGAACCTCCTAGACACTCAGGTTTTGAAGGAAAACTTTTCTTTCCTTTAATTTTTCAAATTACGGTGCTCTGATCATCTTTGGAGTTTGGGACCTCATCATTATATAGATTGGTTGTTAGATTGACTCTCAACTAGACCACTGAGCACTAATAAACAAAAACTATGTTTAAGATCCTCTCTACATGGGACATAAGAGAAAATTTCTGTAGGTGGAACTGTTTAAGAGAAGCCAGGGACATGCCCTTACCAATACACGTGGCCTGAAATCCTGTCCTCACTAGAGTGCAGTGAGCGTTATCACTGATTTCAATGGGACTATGATTTCTTTCGTTCTTCCCACATCTCATTACGGCAAGTGCCAGATGCTGATACAACTTAGCCGAAGCCTCCTATCGTATGTACCGCACTTCACTAAATTCACAGGTGTACCAAATAATGAAATCTATTGAAGCTATAGGCAGCATTAGAGAGCAGAACATAGGAAGAAAATTGACTCCCTTTCATACACAGCTTAAGTACTGCCAGCTGACTGCTGTACTTAAGTGGAACAAAATCTTCAGAGAAGCATATTGACTAGTCTATGCATAGAAATCATTACGTAGCTATAAAGTTGGAAAATGCAGACTTCTCCTGACAGCAAAATTCTGCTGTCCCTTAAGAGGGCTGGGGCTCAAGGAGATAATACTTACTTTAATCATTGAACTTCTTTTTCCCTAAAAAGTATCTTTGTTTTTCTTGTAAGTAGCAGAATAAGGGCTGCTGTACCAATTAGGAATGGATTTATTCCTCTGCTTATAAAGCATATTTCCAATATGGCTCCTATCTCTGTCAGACCTTGGGCACCATAACAGTAAATAAATACCATTATTGATGCTAATGCTTCTAATAATAATAAATGTTATGGAAAAAAATGAACTATAATAACCAGAGACCGACAAAATGCCAGTTGCTCTTTTGCCATAGGTGAGCTGTATTAACAGGAGTGGAAAGCATCAGTTCTTCTTTCTTTACCTCTTATCTTTGATGGTAAGAGTAAAGGAATATAACAAGAAAACAAGAGAAAAAAATCTAATGTGGAACTAATGCGACATTTACCACTTATCATCTGATTATTGTACTTGCATGATATTTCCATTTCTCTAATCTTTGATCTTCTTGTATGTAGATTGAAAGACCTGCAGGGCAAGACTCTTCCGACATGTCTGTGTAGCATCTAACACTGTGAGATCCTGATCCTCCCTCTGGCTTCTAGGAACTCACGAAATTAAAATAACCAAATGATAAGGGTCTCCAAGCTAGACTCACCAAAGAATTTGGGCAATACAGTGCTTAGTTTCTCAGCACCCCCAGGTACTTTGCCAGCTTGCAGAACTGAGAGCCCTAAATTAGGTGCCCAGCTTCTGCTGACCTGGGCAGAAGCAATGGCAGCGTGGATGATGGGCCAGTGCAATCATACAGCCAGGAATCCACGTTAGTCAGGAGGCGTTAACGGGACCCTGCAGACCTCCTCACTTCCCTGGTAAACCTGCAGCTACTTTAGGTGTCTGACGACAAACTCGACACAGGTGTGAGCACGCGCGTTACCCCAGAGCACACGTACTTTGCAGGCAGGCACAGATTTACCCTGTGTTTTATGTCGGCTCAAGTAGTACTGTCACTAAATGTCAGATTGGGTTTAAACAAGGGAGGCCTGAGCCCAGGTGCTGCTCAAGCAGAGCCATGCTGTTCCACAGCCCCACGGCTTCTGCCTTGCTCGGGGCACAGACGGACCTGCAAGTAGGTGTCTTGAGGTGACTGATGGGAAATGCAAAAGAGAATTGCACATGTTAAACCAGAGACCTGCTGTGAGGAGCACTCCTCTCTGGTCTGGACGCACAACCTTCAGCTCCCTCCTGAGTTAAGTAGCTAACCAAACCCGTTCTGATGGACCCCCGTGGCCACCATCCTCACCTCCAGCACGAGAGATTTTGATACAGCTTCCCCCACATCCTGCAAGAGTTCAAACTCAGGTGTCTCGCATCACAGGTGTGCAGCATTTAGGGTCGGAATGCTGTCAATATCACCAGATTGAAGCTCTTCTATTTTTCAAGGAATAGTTAAATATTCCTTGGGCCAGAAGAGGGAAAGAAGCTCCAGCTACACCCTTAAAGCCTCAACTCAAAAGAGAGGAACAAATTCCTCTTCTAATGAATACTTAGATGTTTGATTGTAAGAATTCATTAACATTAGTTGTTGTGTTTAAAGCCAACTACAAGATCATAAAAGCCTTTCTAAATATTACTTTTCCACATAAGTATTAGTCTACTGTCATAAGAATTTTGGTAGCCATCAAAAGGATAGATGAGCTGAGGAAATACAGATAAAAGATCTCCAAAAAATAATTCATCTTTTAAAACAGTTTACGTTCTAGGAAAGTTTGAGAAATTTTGATTAGAGAATGATTGAACATTCTCATGCATTGTAGAGACAAGAGTTTAAGCTGTGTTCAAACCAGACACAGGACCACAGCTTGCTTTGTAAGTTTCTAGAACGACTTGCCTTTCTCTAAGGGCAAGATAGCACCACTTCTATGTTTTATGAGTACACCAGCATATTCAGCTGTCAAACATACTAATTCCATACCGGAACCGAAATTTGCCTTTTGCACCCCTTAGTATGTGGTTACAAGATGACACCCAGTAGAGCAAATCAATGGAATTAAAAAGTCATAATAAAAAAAACCAAAAAAAAACCCCAATGGAGTGAGGTGACTTCTGCCACTCAGTGTGCCACAAAAACTCTGGGAGACAGAAAGAGGCGAGCCAGTGGACACCGCCCGTGGAGGACTCTTACCTGCTGGGCTCCCATCAGCACTACAGTGGAAAATGAAACCCTGCAAGCCCGCACCAAGCAAGCTGGCAGAAGACAAAGCAGACTCCAGATTAAGAACGCATCAGCCAAAGAAATCAATACACGGCTCCAATGCTCCTGACTGCCTGACAGTCCTCCATGAGAATTACACAAACTCCTTCCAGGAGGGCAGAATGCCTAATTACTCAGGAGAGGCTTTTGTACCTACATACTAATTCAAACAGAGATAGCGCAATGCTCTTCCTAGATTTGCAGTAATAAGTTTGGATGCATATTTTGACTGTTTACATTTTATAGCAAGAATCATTGCTTCTAACACCCAGGTAACTCACAGAAAGGAGGGTGTTGCAGGACACTGAATACTCAATGGGACAGCAAGGCAGCACACTGCTGTGACCAACCCTTCTCCAGCTACAGGATGAGGAATGTAAACATACCTGGACTCCTTCAGGCCTTTCTCACGTCTGATTTCTTTGATCCCAGCGATGATCTCTCAGAGCCGATTCATGCCAAACAGCTACTCAAATACCTCAGGAGCATTTGCAACATTCAGGCTACACATAGCAAAAATGTGTATTTGAAGAAGCAGAGCCACAGCTACCAGCAGGTGGTCCATCAAATTGGGTAATTTAATCTCAGCAATCATCTACTCCAGACTGACAGGTCTCCTTCCTTGGTGCTTCTGAGCAATGGGGAACACCAGCTGAAGGACTCTGTTGAACTGAGATAGTACAAGATGTTGACTAAATGTCAAAGAAGATGTTGTTTTAGAGGTCACAGACCACTTCAGGAACTTCCAAGGAAGGTACATAAGCAACAAGGATAAATAAATTGCAAAAAAATAGTTTTTTCTCTGAAGAGCGGTCAACAAGAGGTTGTACAGAAGAGCTGATGGCAGAAAGAAATTCACAGTGAAAGATGGTCAGGTATACTAAGGCTGGTAGGGAGTCAAAGCGTAAGGAAACAACATGGTAACATTTAATTAGTCTAGAAGTTATATGGGGTAAAAAAGCGAATAGAAACTCAGGTGTATGGACATGACAGCAATGCTGTTTTAAATGGGTTATAAATCATTACTCGTGGTTTGCTAATGTCAAGAAAGAAAACTAGTAATAGTACTAGACTGGATAATCAAAGTGAACAGTCAGTTAAGGTGATATTAATTGTATTTGACTGATGAGAAGGGGCGGGAGAGTGAATAGCTGGCAGAGGGAAAATGTAAAATTTGATGCCTGCTAAATGAGGCATGATGAATAATGGTTTTTCTTGTCAAAACCACTGCTAGATTCCCCTCAAGCTGCAAGCAGGTATTCAGGAACATGTATCTGGTTTTAACCAGGGGTCTGATCCTTCTCCTAATAAAGGCAACAGAAATGGTAATAACTGATGCAAGCAGGAGCTGAAAAAGACCAAGATAATGTCCTACAGCCATGAGATGAAATTCCATCTTATTTCACAAAATGTACATCCAAAGCAAGTTAAAAACAATCAGGGAGGGTATCTATTATCTTGCATGAACAGCCAGCAGTTGTTGACAGGAGTTAATAGCATTTCCCATGAAATTGGGCTTAATCTGTTTTTTGTTGAAACTTATTTCTTTTCATATGTTTATTAATAGTAAGTAGAATTTCTGACAAGATACTCTCTAACCAAAGCATTAAAAGTGGGTCTTGGCTAAATAAAATAACACAGCAGCAACATAAATCATTCAGATCTGAGGATGAGGTTATTCAGAGAGTTAGTATCAGTGGTTTGTGTTTATCTTACTTGCTATATCTTTCCAGAAATTGTTCAGCTGTTAGCCTACTCTATGTAAGAAGTTGTCCCATTTCAGTGTGCATGAGGCTGAATTGCACTTTCTTGGGGGGGAAAGCAGTAACAATTACATCTGTTGGCTGCAGTCTGATGTATTGTAAAACTGCTCTCAGTTTTCGTTTCATTTTAGAGAATCAGGACATTTCCCATCATCGTTATAATAAAATGAATTTGTGGTAGGGCAACTAATAAATCATTACTCTCTTCAGTTTTCTTGTTATGCAGAAGACAATTCTGTCCAATTATTTGGACATGAGCCCCAAGGGTTATGCACATAAGAGACTTACTCCACATAACAAACCAATAAAGATGCTGAAAATCAGGAGCAGAACAGAGATGTGCTATAAAAGCAACAATGCCTGAGATTCATTCTCTCTTAACTCCCTTTCAGACATTTCTTCTGTATCATTGCTGAAGCAAACCGACACTAGATGTTTAACAGCAGGCTGCAGAAATAATTTAGGCACAGAACAAGTAAAGCATGTCCTGGGGATGGAGCTCAGAGCCACAGTCAGTTCAAGGTCCCACTGAATCCAGTGAAGAAAACCCTGAGTAGCAAGGGCTGTGTAGTAAAAATCATGCAGGGAAACTATGCGATCTTCACACCCCAAATTTTAAAACAAAGATCAAAAAGAGCCTCACCCAGTCATTCCATTGCAGAGCTTCCTGCATCGTGCCCCAAAGCATCTATTACTGGCCACCTTGAATGACTGTGAAACAAATGGATCCAGTGATAATCTGACTGCCGTGTGCCAGGCACACAAAAGGAAATAAATCTTTTGAGAGATACAGAATTAGGATTCCCAGCCCACTAAATCATGGGATTGGAAATGAGACCACATCACCAGGGTTCAAGTCCAAATTCAAATTTCCCTCAAATCTGGAGGGACTGAGAGCCCAAGTTCTAATATCGGCCCATCTTTGGCTGGAATTAACCTTAACTCATGAGCTCAAGGGTCAGCGAAGTCTGTTTATGAATCTTTCTAACAGCCTCTAGACTACAAGCACATACCGCCACTGAGACCAGCGAGCAGGCCTGAAGACCTTGCGGAGCCCTTCCAACCCTTGCAGGCAACACGAGGCACAAGTAGAGGTCAGGCTAGAAAGGAAAAGGGACTTAAGTGCGCAGCAGGACTTAAATACAGCATCTGCCTGCAAAGTAAATTCGAAGGTGCCACCACTCATACGTTAGTGCTAATGAACTGATCCCAGGGAACCTTACGTTTGAAGCTCACCTTTCACTATCTTTGCAGCCCTGTAACTGCCCAAGTCTTTCTAGTCCGAGAGCCCTGCTACACTGCTGGAGTACTTGGGACCTTACCTCTGCCAGGTTCTTCTCGCTGCAGAGGTGGCTCCAGGCTCTCCCTGCAAAGGTCTTCTAACCACAACTCCTTCCTCGGGGACACACACACGTCTTCGTGACTCATCCATACCTACAGCCGCAAGCACCACCTAAACACTTCATCTTCACCCTCCCTCGGACACAGCCCGCACGGCGCCTGCGAGATGCTCCAGCGTTCACCCCACCATCAGGAAAAGCGGCAACAGTAGGTTTGCAGATGACCTGGAAGCACCTACCTCCTGTCGACCTATACTGGGAGAGACGTCAGATCAAGCTCTAACCCGGGTGTGTGCCAGAGGAGGAGTCTGGCTTTCTGGGCAGAAGCATGTGTGGACCCCATGCGGTCTGTAGACTGCCGCTCAGACCACACTGTCATGCATAATTCAGAGAGAAGACACTGCATGCTATTAAAGCCTTTCATGTAACATAGCCCATGATGTGGAAGGTACAAGCGAATAGTTACTTATACTTACTACCCAGGTAGTAAATAATTTGAGGTTTTGATATCCCCTATTTTGAGGACGTTTTTGTGTTGTGTCAGTTCTGTTTTGTTTTTTTTTAAAAATACTCTATTTTTTTAAAATTGCAATGCTTGTGAAATGAAAAATACTAGCACTGGAGTGACACGAACAAACTCCACGTAAACTTGTAAGCAGATTCCCACAAACACTTCTTCAGCGCAGCCTGCAATACCCCTGCTGATCCTATGCAAAAACTGCCAGTTTCATACAACTGCCTGCTGTTGATGTGACCTTTCAAAGCTGTTAGGGTTGAAGTGAATTACAGAAGAGTTCAGTATGCCTCAAACAGGCACTAGGAAGACAGCACAGCTGTATGGGCTGTTCAGGAGTGAGGAAAGCGCTATTATATATGTGCCTTGCTGGAAACCAGCCCTTCATTTCTAACAACAGCATCTCCCATCCTGTGCTCATTTCTGCAAGGAGTATACATTGGTTCGTTTGATAGCATCAGTGTAAGCAACAAACAAACAAAAAACAAACAAACAAACAAAGAACTTTCACTCCTTTTTTGTTTTGCCCTTCCCCCCCCCCAGCCTTGTGTGTATATGTGAGATTTTTTTTCCCCTCTATTGCCTTAAATCGATTTTAGCATGATGCCTCTTAATCAAAGAGATGCTGAGGTTGACAGGGATCCTTTGCAGGTCATCTAGTCCACCCCCTGCTTTTCTGCAGATTTCTAATCTCCATGTTACAAGCACGCAAAAGCAGAAGACAGGCAGGAGGCACTCATCCATGCACTTTTCAAAGGACTCAAAAGCCCTTCTATCCTATTAATTTTTCCATACATTGTCTTTTTTTATTTTTTCCACCAGACAAAAATAGGTGTCCTCGTACCGCACTATGAGAAACAGGGAATAGGCCATTGCAGAAAATGCATAGAAACACAAGGTGGGGAACCTCCCTCGACAGCAAACATGCAGAGACAGACACAAATGAAGCCTTTGTAAATTCAGGTATCTATTAGCACAGTCTATTGTCAATGGTAAAACTGTCGAGAAGGTCGTACTTCCACTAGGTGTCATCTCCCAGAAACTGCCATGTTTGAAGTAACTTTAGCTGTAAATGGAAATACACCATCTGCAGCTCCAACTCCTTCCCCTGAGGTACTTTGATACAGCCTGTAAAAACAGCCCCCATGTAAGAGATGTCCTTTACATCTGCTTACACAAGTGTGGGCTGAGGCTCTCCTTTGTGGAAGCTCTTGGTGGGGTGAAGGAGGGAGAGTGCTCATCTGTGAAATTTTTGAGAGAACTGATGGATTTTTTTTTTATCTTCAAGCCAAGCAAAACATTTTGTAGCTTTAAACTGATATGCAAACACTATACCAGTCTGAAGTGAAAAAGGAGAGCAGGTAGGCAACATCAGCATCAGCTGTGGCTGGAAAAGGGGCTCGATGCAGACGGGCAGAGGCCAGGCTCCAAGACTTCCCACTCGCACACAGCAGAGGGCTGTGTTGGGCTTAGCAGAGCCAGGACTGACAGCCAGGAGACTTACTCAGCTGCAGAAAAAACACAGGCCCTAAGCAGAAACAAATCCCCGGGTCACTGTAGGATAAGGAAGAGTCAGGAAGGACCAGTATGACCTCCTCATCTTCCCTCCTCAGAGCACCAGAGGTCCTGCCATCACTTCTGCTCCATCCCAGTAACTCACAGTACAACGGGAACTTCCGACCGTGCAACCCATCTTCCCCTGAAACAAGCTTAACTCTCCCCTTCGATCTTGCCCAGTTTTAATTCCAAACATTAATTTATATTGCTACACACATTTATTCCGGGAGAGAGCAGCTCCTTTGCTGCCGCTTTATAAATCAATTGTTCACTCTTTGCCGGAGAAGTACACGCAGTTCTGCTCGCTCCATTACAAAAGGGATGTATCAGCACTGGGAGCATTCCTGGGACAAGTGTTACGGATGATTAGAAACCCAGGAAGTATAGAGCAAGCACTATGAAACAGAGCTGTTATCTAAGAAAGGAGATGGGTGCTTCAATATGTCCTTTAAGACAACACAGATACTGTGTACCTGACAGGACACCGAATGTTTTATTTCAGTGATATAATTTGGGATATTCTGAGATATACAGCATGCACTGTTGCTATAACAACATGCTAAGAGCGCTACTGCCATAGCATTAAAACTGCAGATATTTCTGATGGAGTTTGATTCATAAGCAAAGAGACAGAAGCCTGGAAGGCTGTAATGAGCAGAAGCTTGAGGTCAGATCAAATACTTTTACTTTTCAGGGAGGAGGGGGAAAATAAAGAACTGCAGGATTTGAACGAAGGAAAAACAGCATTAGACTGTTGTAGTGACAACTCAGCCTGAACAACTGCCTAGCACCAACACCGCTTCTCCATAACGAATTCAGTTTTGCTGTAACGACAAAACACGGCCCATGTCAATACAAGGAAGAGCTCTCTTTCACCTCTCGTATGACTAAGCACATGAGGCTGACCTACCGTCTAAGCGGTGCTCATTTAAGGACAAGCTCTTCCGTTCCTTGCATATCTTGGGAAAGAAGAGTTTGTTCTCATTTTGCTCACTGTGATGTGTCAGTACTCTGGAGAAATGACAAGTACTGTGGTCTAGACAAATCTATTGATAAGCAGCTGCCTCTCATGTATTTTTGAGAACTAATAGTTTTGGTGTCTCCTGGAGTTTTATCAAGGGAGCTCTTTCCTAGCAATAACATGAGGCAGAACATCAACAGAGAGGAGTTCAGTCTTTATGGCACTTACTGTTGAGCGGGTTTGGTACCCCATTGCTATTTTCATTGTTTGAGTCACCCAAGCGCTGAGTGACTTCGCACAGGAACAATTTGTATAGGAACCTATTTTGAGGAGGAAAAAGCTCACTGTCAGAGGTACAGCAATTGCATATTGGGCAACTCAGACTGTTCTCAAATGAGTCACAAAAATCTCCTCATCAGGGTAAATGCCAAGATACACTGGCCATGAGTCACAGCTGTCATCCTCCATTTTAAAAGGTTTGAATCCTTACGAACTGTTAGTGGGATCGAGACAGAAGCATGATAATGCTAACCTTGAAACACTGGAATTAAGCATTTCCACCATCATTTAGACAGATCTGTTCTGTAGCACTATTTCAGGTGACTGAATTAGCACCTGGACCACAAAGGAGACAATTTTTATTTATGTATAGGAAAGAGCAAGAACTGTCAGAAACTCAACATCTCACCTAAGCAGTATATTTTAAATCTCAAGTTATACGAGATAAATCTCATTCAAAGGTTGTGGGTTACTGTCTCCCTTTTTGTTTTCCCACACATCCAACACAACCTAGGGATGGGGATTACATCAAAGTAAAAATTAGGCAGCGAGCACTGTGTGAGAAATTGCCCCAAAGATTGTACATATTTTTCCACCATCTGAAAAAATGGTGGGTCTCATTCAAGAGGTACAAATCAACAACTGAAGCCAAATTTAGGAAAGTGCTGCCTGTTTCTTCAGACAAAACCGGTCCATTCATGCCAGCCTGATAAATACAGTGATGTACTAATACAAACAAACTAATCTCACTGTCACATAGTTTGCAGCATTGTAATCATTCGCAGCTAAGTTCGTTGCCACTTTACAATGAAGCTTAATTGGCTGTGGATTATTGCATTGTATTTTATATATCTGGCTTTGTTGTCATTTCAATTAACATCGCTGACACTGTAACCTCATTATTGTTATTATGCTGACAAGGAACAAATTTGCACGTGTTGTCTATCTGCCTCCAGAACATCAGCTTTATGATAGGCTGTGAGGTTCACCATTACTGAGCTAACAGTCCCTCAAAATTAAGTTCAGAAAGCAGTAAACGTCTAAAATCATGGGATCTGGCCAGCGCAGATTCAACCCACTCTTTGCAGTGCTGAGAGCTAACTCCGTACAGCATACGACGTGAGCACCGCAGCCAGGCCACCCACGTGCAGCATCAGCACCCGTCCCTAGGGATCACAGGACGGACCGATGAGAGGTCGGCACTGCCCAGGCACGGTATTACCCACGCCTGCTTCCCTGCTCCACGGCCATCACAAAATCCAAGAGGAGGTGACAGTGGAGTCACTAAGGTGCATTTATCCACTCATTAATTTAAGTGTATGCACGTTCCCCTAAGCAGGAGAATAGACTGCACAGGGATGTTACAAAATCGCCATCACTGGTGATTTCTCAGGTTAGACAGACATTGGTCTAGCTTAACATAGTGGACGCTGCTGATCTGCGTAGCTCGTCCTGCACTTGGGTGGGAGATAAGTAAGGCAATGTCCAGCCTCATTTTTTCTATGGATCTCAGATTTTGCTATACTAGCATTGCCTTGACTCTTTCTTTTTTTTTTTTTTTGCCTATTCATCAAAACAAACATCTTGTTGACTTAAAAACCCACAAACGTACAGAGAAGTGACAGCTCCCTCCCCTTTATAGCAATCTAACTGGTTCTGACCATTAGTATGCCGATCATTACACTGTCTCAGAAAACGTAAGTAAACTGTCACCCTTCTGAGTGGAGGGAAGGGGCACTGCACCGGCCAGTCTGCTCAAGATCGCCTCACCACTGAAAGCGCTTGCCACAAGGTGGAACAGTATCACATACAGGTCCCCTCTGTCCAAATATGTGGATGGATTATCCAAGAGTAGCCAGAACACTTAAGATCAAGCAATTGGGTAAAATACCTCCTAGATTAGACATAAAACCACAGTGCAATTAGAGGTGTGGTAGGAGCATACCCGAGCCAGACCCGCACTGGAGGAGCTAGCTCAGGTAGAGCAGCCAGACGACGGCACAGACTCCGCGTGGGCCAGGTACACACATAAACCACCCGCACGTCCCCAGTGATGCTAAAACTACCTGTTTGTCAATGTCAGGGTAAGTAACCTAACACAAAGCTGAGGGATCCCCCCTCGGAAGCTCTTTTCCCCAGCACTGTTTAGCTTCCTTGCTAAAGACTGATCGTAACCGTACCTTCCTCTGGGCTTGCAACTGGTGACTCTTGAAAAGCCGAATCGCCCGTTGAGCAGGGTCCTCTGACAGAGCACGCAACAGAGGCCCATCACCTCCTGGGACAGGAGCAGAGCTGCTGGGGGCCGCTGGTCCTGGACAGCCCATCCACAGCCTGGTCCCTCCACGCACACTGCCGGGAAGGCAGAGCTGCCACCGGACCCCGGCTGGAAGCTCTGTACAACACCAGGGGTTTTGCAGCACCAGTCTGGCCAGCACTTCACAGTAATCCCAAAGGATCAGGAAGGTACAGCTGGTAAAACTCAGCTTCAAGGATGGGCCCAAAGAAGCCAAGATCGCTGCACCGCTGGGCTTTGAAGACCAAAGAAAACAGATACTTGCACAGTGTTACTTGGCCACTGCCGTCGTCATACTCTGTGTAAGAGCTACGACAGCAAAAGCTGAACCCACAAGAGACTTCCCACGTGCAATAGGATGCGTCTCAGCTGTACAAGTCATTTGCTCTTTGTATTTTAAAGACAAGAGCACTGTTGGTGGCAAACTTGTTTGATGTGTAAAAACACATACTTCTGCCAGGTTTCACCACAGAGCTAAGATTTCTATGGGCTTTTGAAAGCTACAAAAGCAGGTATTTGTTCCTTCCCCATACCAAATGCTTCTGATAACGAGAGTCAGCAATCTGGTTGTACAAGCCTTCCCTGACAATAAGGGGAAACCTCCTTTAGCATCCAAAAGCTGCGGGCTGGAGTAGGCAGTAAGTAATAATCAGGAGTAATTTTATGGCAGACCAAGCCAGAAAAATGTACTGGATTCCGACTCACAAGCAGAGCTCCTAGGTAATCTGTAACTAGCACTCCACATTTCTTTCCAAACCAAAATATCTCCAGCTGCTGTATGAAAACAACCTCAGCAAATAAGTACAATACAAGCATAAATCTAGATGTTGAGAAAGCTCAGAGAGACCTGAGTAAGCAAACAGGAAAAGTTGTTATTCTATAGGGTATGTTAAAAATCAGACCAAATAAAACCAGAACAGTAGGATTATAAATATGGAAAGAATATTACCCATAACCTAAAATAGGGGTGTCCTTGCCTCAAGAGCCTTAAAACAAGGAAAAGGATAAGCAGCCAAAGGCTTAGAAAAACGGGATGAACCAGTAAACAGAGTTTCAGTACAACCAGAAAGGGCACGAATTTAAAACAGTATAGGAACTGAAAGGGAAAAGGGTGAGCAAAGAGAGGCAAGAGGGACAACAGCAGAACAAAAGCAGGAGGACAACAGAAAAGAGCAGTCTTGTCAACTTTCAGCTGCCTAAAAATAAAGATTCTGGCTCCAAAATGTCATTGAATTAAAAAGAAATAAAAAACTGCAGGATTTCAAGACTGAAAGGACTTACCACCACCCCCCTTCTTCTTTTTTTAAATAAAGAATAGGCTTAACCTCATTTTGTTTATTAAAGATTTTGACTGTGTGCAGAGCCTGCACTTGGGTGTGCCTTGTTTGGCACTGAGTTGCAATATAAACAAACTCCAGCTGTGATGCATGAAAAGCCTAGGAGCAGTGGAGAGCTTAATGTCTCTAATTAATGTCTGTTTGGACCTAAAATGAGACATTGGAGATTCCAGATACACTTTGGCATGTCATACATTTCTAAGGGGAATTAGGAACTGGATAAATAAGAGTTTGTCACTGCTGTGCTCTGGATATATTTGCAAAATGGAGGTGGTGATGAGATCAGAGTATTTTCTTCTGTGCTGTGCTGAGGCACAGTCATCCTTGTGTCTCCTTTTTCACTGCAAGAGCTATGGCAGGTCAAGAAGAGGGCAAAGATGTGAAGGAATACTGTGTTTAACTTAACCGGCAGGTCTGCCGCTTAAGCACTGCAGCTATGTCCAGATTTGACTTGAAATATAAAACACCTGAAGTATGGGTTCATGCCACTGTAACATAGGTTTTTTCAACGCAGATGAGCTTTTCAAACCAAAAAGTGCTGAAAGTCAGGTTTAAGTGGGGATAAACAAGACCAGGTTTCCAAAGCTTTCATTAAACCCACAGGCTGGAAAATAATCATAACCTTTCCGCTCTCTGTGCATCATAAGAAGAAAACACACACGAAGCATGCTCGTGATGCTGCTGGAAAGCTGAGTGCACGCGTGGGCACAAGCCGTCCCCACTCAGCTCCACCGTCCTCAGAGCACAGAGCTTTACTTGACTCCATATTCTCCTGCCAAGGTTTCACAGGCTGAGATTAAAGCACAATTAAAGACAACATATAAGTTTTGTACACCTGAACTTGCAGTCCATAAGCCAGGATATTTCCTCTTCGCCTCAGCACTACTCCTTTCCAGGTAATGCTATGTACTTCTATCCTGTTGGTTCATTACCTAGACTCTCATTAGTGCCTCCTTGTCCAGTCTTGACCACAAATACTTAGATCCGTAATAAAAAGACATCTAACTCGCCACACTGTTGTGCAGCATACCTCCCACCCTTCACAAATGTCAGGAAAACAGGCTCAGGCCACCAGTTGGGGGCTGCAGAGGCTGGCACAGACACTGAACCCACACTTCCCAGTCCCCAAAGACCAGTTGGAACCAATTTTGGAAAGCAAAACAGGAGCTGAGGCTGACCAGAGACAGCGAGGTCTTGGTGGCAACAAGGTCAGCTACCTAAGAAGTAAGGTCCTACAGAAAAATAATTATTTCAGCTTCTCGTGCTTAAGAAAACACCTAAGACACCCAGATGCAGCAAAGTTGCTTTCTTCCACAGGTGTATGGTAGGATATATCATAGAAACAGTATGCTCACAAGTGCAAAAATTAATTATGGCAACAAACAACAACAAAAATACCCACATAGTCTCTGGGATAAGTCAATATAAAACAGAAAGTCAGTTCTCCCTGTTCCCAAAGCAAAGCATAATGCTGTGGACATCTACAAACCCTCTAGCCCAAACTGCCCAGAACAGGCCTGGCTCTAACCCAGCACGTCCAGGTAACTGGCTTCCTCAGCTGCCTGTTTTCCAGCCAGGTCACAGCCTTCCAAAGTGGATTCTGGCAAACAGGAGTCAGTAACACCTTGTGCAAGGCTCCAACTCCCCTCAGAAACACTTTGTGAACAGGAACTTGGTTTGTTGTCTTCAGATGCAGGTGATCGTTGCAATTATTCATCTAGTAGTTCACAATGAAAACAGTAATTAATAATCGAAATTTTGCATCGCAGGTATCCAGTGATACTGGCATAATTAGGAGTTTCCATTGAGTAAGACGTGAACATTCAGTACCAGGCAATCCCATCTTTCAGGTTATTACCTGTTTTTCAATACCATATCATGTAAAATGGCCCTTACTTCAAGTCAGGATTGAATCATCTTATCAAAAGCAGGGAAAATTAAGATGTATGGATGTTTACTGCCACTCACTCACCAAGCATGATAAAAGGTTAATTCTGAAAATTTAGTTTCTATCTCCAAAAGATAAGGCATTAGGAAAATGCTGCGCCTTTTTTTTTTTTTTTTTAACAAATACATGGATTTCCACAGGCCAGTAAAAGCCAAGAAGTCTGTATGAGAGAGATGTTCACACAAAGTATCAGAAATTTATTCCAACCTTTAGAAATGCCTTTGTTCCTTGGACGAAAGTTTTGAATACTCCCTAGCTTGATGTCCCGCTTTAACCCAACCTGGAACACAGTTAGCATCAGCAGAAGGAAAGAAGGCATGGGACTAATGTGATTGGACTACCCAATTTTTCATTATGCCAAAAGAGATTGTGTTTAGCACCAGTACAGCTCTATAGGAATTAAAAATCTCTGTTTTTCCTTCTCGGTTATTCCTGGTTTCCTTCCACTTCCTCAGCTGTTGCCAAGCTTCCCATTAAAATTAGTGGGAATCAATCTGCAGAAGATGGTAAGCAGTGGAAAGCTTTCTCCCTAATTTTCTAGGGCACACCCCCGTCTCACCCATCGCATTCCGGCTGCACTGCACGGTGTCAATGGAGCAGCACCATCACCACTGGTGTAGCATGGCACTGGTGGTGCAATAGATGCCCAAGCTGAATAAGGACGAGGTGGAGTTTCACATGGCTTTGAGAGGTCTGAAGCAATATCATAAAGCTAATGGAAGTAAGTCCTACTTGAACATCTCTTGAGGGAAGGCAAAGAGCCTTTTCCACCCAACTCCCTAACCACAGCCTAAAGTGCAGTCTAAACTGTGAGAAGCTTTTTAGGCAGTTTGCCAGCAATATACTCATTACGAAGTACAGCAAACGGACTTTCATCAGAAAATGTATTTTAATTTTATTCTTCACTGAAGTTGAGTGTAACTAACTGCCCTAAATAAGAAGTAAGGTGAAAAAATCTCACATGGAGCTGCTCTGTACTGCCACAGGCTGAACTATATCCCGTACTGTAGCCAGCTCAGGCTATCTGCAGTTCTCAGTCCTGTGCAGAGCTGAACTGTTCAGCCAAGAATTTTGCATCAGCAGTTCCCTGTTGATTTGCCTTGAGGATAGAAATTTCCAGCTTCAGAGCCTTCAAATAGGCACACTTCATCAGTGCTAAGTTCACTTTACAGAAGCATTTACACTGAGTGCAAGGAAAACACAAGTGTTTATGCTTTGAGAAGAGACTTTTACTTGTTCTTTGCAAATATTCTGCTACACTTCAGTGGATTTAGTTGGCTTAAGGTTTGAATTTTAAGTACCCACTTACAGAGGGAGAATAAATAAGTGGCAAGTACACTGCACTCGGCACACAAGGCAGCAAGGTAGCACGATCTCTCCAAACAGTTCAGACACACCAAGGTGAAATCCCGACACTTGGCACATCAGTGACACCAATCCCACTGGCTTGAACGGGGCTGGGATTTTGGCCAGGCTTATTACTACTCTAACACCAGAGTCACCTAATCCCTGCACTATCTGAAGACAACTAGGAAACTGAAGAGAAAAGGAAAGATGAGCACTGGCTCAAGACAAGCAGAGGCCTGTCCTCCACTCGCAGGTTGTTGCTGTGCCATCACCATTAAGGCATGGGGCTCACGAGGTCCAAACCATGAGGCCCCTCGCCGCAGCACAGCTGAGCCTGCGGCCAAGGCGCTGCACCTCTTGCAAGTGCACACTGAGTGGAAAGAGAAAAGAGCCGGGGGGAGGCAATGGGCTCCACCGCTTCTTAGAAGCGCCCGAAGTGATAGGCTGCACTCCCACCAGCTTCAGCAGAGTTTCAAAATGAGCTACAACACGTTTTCCCCAGCGAGACTCTGAGCAAAATCTTCTGAAGAAAAAGAAGCATCACAAAATTATCTGCTGCTACAATCCATGCCTCCTATACTACTGCTTCTCTCTCCCTACTCAACTTCCTTTTAGTCACCAAAAAGGGGGCTTTCACCAGTAAGCATCAGAAAACCACCCAGGGTTTCCGTGGAATTTGTCGTCTTTGCAAATTTTGATGACAATCTGACAATTTTCCCAGCCTCAGTGTGCAAAGCTCTGCTCTCCACTTCAGAGACCAGCCCTATCGATACTCTGTGCCCCTCATCTCCCTTCAGCTTCATTACCTGTTATCAGGTAGCCTTGGATAGATACCTTTGCATTACTTTAACACTGAATGGCCTCGTTTTTTCAGGTTGAGATGAGCCCTACAGAGAACATGTTTAGCTCCCTGCTGCCCTCCCTGCAGTCAGCCCTCCTCATCTTCCCCCACCGGTTTCCATCTCCAGTTTTTCTCTGCTCCACAAAGAACACGTCCAACCTCTGGAGATCTCAGCCTTGGCTCTGCCCTCTCCCAGCTTCACCAGCTCAAAGTAAATATTGCACACTTCTTATGGCTGCCAGGAAGGATGACATTTTGGGGAAGAAGAGGGGAGTATTTTCCTGGGGGGGATATCTTATTATCTCTTCCCAAACATACTTCATAGTCATTCAGACTTCCATTTTGAAAAGTGCTGGTTTAATTCAGGGCTCCTGTCCTCCTCTCTTTCCTGACTGCCATACTGCACTTCCCCTTTAAAAGGAGAGTAAAGTGGGAAGCATCATACATCTGATCAGATCTCCTCCCTTTCTGTAACAACACAGGCACTTTACTAGCTCTGGATGCGATTCGCAAAAATTTTAAGTTGCTTTATTTTTCTTCAGACATTGCATACAAGGTGTTTGCTAAGATGCCCAAGTAGCATCCTGCGGTGGCAAGAAGGGTGCCAATCAGTATTTCATACCTCAGTGGCTGCAGTGCCGAGAGCCAGAAATGATCAAGCTTTATAATTGATTAGGCCACACGACCTATTTGCTATATCCTCAGTGGCCTTATGACACATGTCCTTCCCTCCTTAATAACTGATATGCAACTCTCCCCTTCCCCATCTCCTCCCATCACCTGGTACTGGTCAACACTGCATACAAGAGCTGTACATGGCTCTACAGGAGCATGGAACAGACGGTATTGGACCTAGGGAGAGGTCCTGATCCATGGGCCGTATGGTTTGCTCTACCACATACACCTGAATGGGCACAGTTTCTTCTGGAAAGGACACGTAAGCTAAAAAGAAGAAAAGTTGCTGTCCTTTATTTTGAGAACACCATGAGGTCTGGACTGTATCAGGAGTTAAGCCTGCCTTGTGGTAACAGTGATGACTGAAGAGGAAAAGAAACGTGAAGATGTCATACCGAGGATTGATTAAAGTTACATGGGTGAGGCTTCCCATGAACACACACCCCCCTCCCTTGGCAACGTCAGCCAGAAAGCAGTAACGGCAGGGAACTGCCTACCCAGGCTGCTTTTGGGAGGGGAGCACAGCAGGACATAGCCCCGTGGATGGCAATAATAAAAATGCTTTCTGACACAGAGAGAGGGGACAGGATCATGAGAAGGCCTGCTAGATTTGGTGCTAAGATGTAGGGAGGGATCAAGCGGGAAAGTAAAGGCGCCAGCAACCAAGAAATGATAGACTGAGTGATCCTTTGGAAGGCTGAGTAAAAGATATTACGAAAATTACCTTCAAGACAAGGTAAACTCAAAGAAACTTGCCTAGTATGAGCTCTTACTCTGTATTAAGGAAAAAAAATAAAGTAATTAGGGTGCCAGTTCCTCAAAGAAGTTACACAAAAGCTCTGTATTGACCTCAGATAAAAACGGGGAAGCGTACAGAAAACAATCTAGGTCATACTATTAAGATGAGTATGAAAGAATAGCAGGAATGCCTAGGGACAAAATCAGGAATGGCAAGACAAAATGAGATGTAACTAGGAAGGGACATTAACGCAAATACTTCAGCAGCTAGAAGAATAGGAAATTTAGAATAGGAATTCAGAAAAGAAGAAAAATATCAAAAAATGACACAAGTGCAAAACATTTAATGTCATCATAAAGGAGTCTTCACTAGAAATGTCAGCAGCATACAGATGGTTAATACAATACGAACAACAAAAAGGGTAAGATTACATATGGCACAGTTACTTAAATATTTCTAAGAAAAATATTTTCAAAGTAAAGAAACATAATGAAATGAAAACAGATTCATGGATTACTTGAATTTTTAACCCAAAAGCCCCAGTAAGAAGAATAGGTTATGATAACTTGGCAATCCCTTTCATATTGGTTGAGCACTATACTGTTTGTTCTAGGATAATTCAAAAAAACCCAGAGAAATTAATCCCAGAAGTGTTGATGGTCATCCTGGAGAACTCATAGGCAGTTTCTGGCAGACAGAAAAATCTACTCCACCTCTAACAAGGGGAGGAAAAAGAGGAGCTGGAAATTAAAAACCTTTCACGTTCAATTACCAGATAAATTACTAGAATAAATCATACCATCTGTAAACCCACCAAAACGTACTAAAGCAGATGAACTGTAGGGAACAAATCATACCAAACCAATCTAATTTCCTTCCACGGCAGACCAACAGGCCTTGTGGACAGGGAAGAAGCAATCGGTGTCAAAATTCAGTTTCAGTAAAGGCCTTTGACGTTACCTAACATGACAATCTTGTAAGCAAGCTGCAGAAGCAAAGATTAGCTCAAACCACCATAGGATGGCTGCAAAAGTCATCAAACACTATTCCTAAAGGGTAATTATCCACAGTTCCCTGTCAAAAAGGAAAGATGCATTGAGGTGGATATTTCATGGATAACCACACCACTTCCAACTTCATTCTGTGCTTTCACTAATGATTTGGACAATGGAATAAACAACCGTATTAAATCTGCACATGAGAAAGTAGGGGAAACTGCAAGTATACTGGATGGCAAACAGAATTCAAAATAAACAAACTGGAAAAGCAGTCAGAAAAAGGAGACAAACTGAGCAGGAGCTTATGTCAAGCATTACATTTTCATAGTGACACCCAACTGAATGACTTTGGGACAGGAAATGGCTGGCGAGGTAACAGCTCTTAAGAGGATGGGAAGGCAATAGATATCAAGCAGAGCAGAAGGCAAGTCAATATAATGCCACTGTGAAAAGGCAAACATCAGACAGGGATGTATGAACAGCATTATTTCACATGTCTTTCAGGATACCATTTTTCTACTTTAGTTGGCACTGATAAGGCCTCAGATGAGATAACATCCAGTTTCAGAAAAAAGATTTGAGCCAATTCAACTTCTAGATTATTGTTAATTCCCCACCTCATCCCTCCAGCCTTCAAGTATACAAAAACCTGTTGCGAAGAGAAAAGGAACAATCAGTCATCTTTGCACAGGGTGAACAGGACAGGTAGCAATAGGCTTAGACGGAAGCAGGATTATGACTAGAAATTAGGAAAATCTTTATAACTGGAAGGGTAACAGCCCCACCCCACAAGAGGTTACCTGGTTTGTTCCTTTATTTGTACAAGCATATGACACATACAAAAAGCATCTTGAAAAGACATGTAAGGACAAGAAGTGAGAAGACCTTTTGGCTCCCAAAACTGTAGATGACCCTGTTGATCATGAAAATAGACTCCCTTCTCTTAAAAACCATGCACTGCTTTCACCGTGCTAGCAGTCCCCCAAATGAATTTCTAGTTGGAACAGAGCTCTGCAAAAGCACACAGCTGGGAACAGCTGGGGTATCAGCCACTCCCAGATAGACAGATGTCGTTTCCTTTTCACTAGTGCAAACTCCCCCTCTCACTGACAGGATCCTTGTTAAAGGGTAATTCTCAGGGGGTTGTCATTGGTTGATGGATTTGTGAGAAGGTTGATTTGACTAGAAACCTTAAACTTACAGCTCATTGAAAAGCATAGCAGTTGTTTGATGTTTGTAATCCACTTGGCATTCTGGCTTGTTATACCAGTACATCAAGCTGGTATGACAAACAGGCTAATTAAACAGAGAGCAGGGACTATTTTCATAAGCTTCACCCACACCATAGAGGTGAGCTCCAATTCCTTGAATGTTGTCACTCAAAACAAGTCACTGCATTTAGAGTTGTTGGCATGGGGGTTGCAGGGATCAGGTGTAGTTACCTTGATGTATCAATTGAATTGTCAGTGGGAAATCTGAAAATTTCACTCTGGAAATGAGCCAACCGGGTGTAAAGAAAAGTTGGAAGCTAATGCACTTGGGGCCAAACACATAGTGTGGATCGAGGATACCTAGTCTGGCAATCTGCTAATAAGGATGCTACAGTCTCCCTGATACTCTCCTAAATTCATTTGGATGCGAAAACAAGGTCTGGAGGCTGTGTTCCCCCAGGTGAGTGACCGTACTACTGCATTTTAGCTACGTAACTAAAGCTGGCACTAGCTAGGTTAACCACATCCCTTACCCGTTAAACTGGACATAGTGAGAAGAGACATTCAAGTTACACAGATCCTCATTTTTGCCAAGATCTCAGAGCCCTTATATCCAAAGAAGCTAAAAGTCACCTCTAGCAAGAGCAGAAGCTCCCTCCCACCTTTTTCCACTACTGCAAAGGACAAAAAACAAAGCTCTAGTCTCTGACTGAAGGCACCTAAGTGGCACTTTTGAAGTGTTCTGACACCTACAAAAAAAAAAGTTCTTTACAAAGTGGTTTTTTTCTTGTTGATGAAGATCCAGGAGTGGGAGATAACAAAGCGTTCCTTTTTAACAATTCTTCTTAACCACACATCGTTCGGGAATTCACAAAAGAACATCAACAGCAATCCTGTAATAACAAAAAGGAAAGAAAAAATTACTCCATAAACACTGACTGCAAAACCAGGCTTGTTTTCTCTGGTTTACAGTTTCAGGCCTTTCATGAGAATAATCAGCTCCCATAAATAAGCTATTTTCAAGTTCCACAGGGAACAGCCTCAAACTGAATTAGTGGAAATTAGATTCTTCTTTCCATTCTCTTCCAGAAACAATACTTTGCAAAAAATGGAGATGAGACATTTTAATTTCTTAACAGAAGAGTCATTCATGACTATGGCATGTCAAGTCTCAAGTACAAAAGTCCCCATATGTAGATAAAGATGAATCAACCTTTAAGCCTAGAAGACAACTCAGGAGATGCATTCCAAGGCAAAAAAAAAAAAAAGTCTGTTTAATGTTGTAACAACAAAGTATGGGTCAAGTCCATGAGACACCTATTCTGAAAACAGAGCTCATGAGAAGGTAAATAATTCTGCTCAGCTCACAAGTCGTTCAGTTTTATAGGAAACAGACTTCCAAAATATTGCAGCACATGCCTCTCCTGATTCTTTTTTTCATTTCAAGCTCAGAAGACAGAGCTTTCCATTCTGTTGTTTTCAGTCTTATTAACTATAGCTTTTTATTGACTAATAATAGCATTGAGGGAAATAAAACCTTGCTGTAGAGATCATCTTGGGACCGCATCACCACTGTCATCTCAGCACCTGCCCTGTACTTTCATTCTGTCATCCCATGAGCTTCTAATACTTTGGGTTCTGTATAATTCTCCTAATGCCTACTGCTTCAGTTGCTATTATGATCCACGTGAATTTTTTGGTATTGCTCCTTCACCTGACTTTTTCCTTACTCTTTAAAGAACAATAGAAAAGCTGGTTCAACCTCCCACTGAAAGCAGGACTATTGTCAGCACTAGTTCCAATCAGGTTAGTCATGACTATGTGCTGCCAAGTCTTGAAAACCTTCAAGGACAGAGGTTTCTCAAGCGTTCTAGGAAACTTGTTCCTAACTCCTAACCATCTTTGTAGCCTCTTGTGGATAGTTTCTTGCCATCCTTCTGGAACCAAAGAGCCCAAAACCAGACACAGTATTGCAGCTGCAGCCTCAACAGCATGAAGAGGATAATCCTTTCCCTCAATCTGGTGGCCATATTCTCCTACCGTAGCCTAGCATACAGGCCAACATATTTATGTTGTGAACTCACTGTTGGCTCAGGTTCAGCACATGCCACTGTAACTCCCAGGATCTCTCTCGGCAAAGCTGAGAATTCTGCACTTCTTGCCAAACTGCATGAGGTTTCTGTCAGCCAAATCATGAACCCAAGCTCTATCTTTCAGCGTATTAACTCCCTCCCTCATAGAGGAACGTTGTCTAATAATCAGGGTCCTCTGTGAAGATACTGAACATCAGCCCCAGTATCACTTTACAGAGTACTCCACTTTTAGCCTCCTAACAAATGAACATTGAGCAATTGATCTGAGTCCAGTGATCCAGCCAGTTCAAACCACCAAACAGTCCAGTCACTTCACTCATCCTTCCTCTGGTCCAGAAGAAACACTGTGGGAGACTGTGTCAAAAGCCATTCTAAAGTCAAGGTACAAGAACATCCACCACTGCCCTCATCCACATAACAAGTCATTTAATCATCTAAGACCATCTGGTTATCTAAGCAATGCTTCTACACATGTCCGTTGTAGCCTGTCCTTGCATCTCTCCACTTCTTGTGTGCTCTTTTTTGGCCTTCTTGTTCACTAACAAGCACCTTGCTTACGTAAGTAAGCCTTTTGCAAAAAAAATTCACCCTCCTCACCCTCACAGGCAGAAGGTCACAGCAGACCTTGACCACGGCATCATCAGCGTTACTTTCTATGTCTTATTTTCTTTTGGTTTCGTAACCCAGTGCTTTACCCTTAGTAACTCTAGCCTCCAACTGTCAAAACACATGGTAACTCAGCAAGTGAAACAAAATGGACACAGATCAATTTCTGTTTGTCCTATCCACGTTCCCTCTTACATCTACCATCCTTCTAATCTAGGCCTGAAACACTGGTATATCATGGGATGCATATACGTTGGCTTCAAAAGGAATAAATATTACTATCATCAACCAACTTAGAGACCACCAATCAGCATAGCATCTGCTCCCCAGATTGCAGTCACAGCCAAAGAAGGAACAAAAGGCTTGAACTATGCCTGCCACTCATCCGAACAAGCCGTATGATTTTCAGAAGGCACAAGACAGAACATTTGTGCTCACATGTGCACATCACATTTAGCAGAAGCAGTACTGAAAACCAAGATGTCATGCAGATGTCTAAAGGCTGTCCACTTCGTGCCACGCAGCACAGCACAGAGACCAGAGCTAGCACCTCTGTGTGCTTCAGCTTGTTCAGGATTCCTCACATTTTCATTCTTTTCAGCACAGGCTTTTTCCAAGGAAACACAGAGAAGTTGCACAAGCCCTTCTGCAGCGTACCCTCGGATCTCAGCATCAGGCACCATCACATTGCGCAGGCATACCCTGCAGCTGTGTCCTGATCCAGAAAGCCTGACTTCCACAGAAGTTGTCTCCTGTTCCCTGGGTATAGATAGCTCCTTGCTCACTTTGCAGTGGAGCCCACCTTTCCATTTGATTAGATACCAGGAGTTCAGCAGACCGTCTAAATATGGTCCCTGTTTCTGTGGTCTAAGACAGACAGATGGCACATTTTATCCTTGGCTGCTTCAATCTGAGCACTACCTTTCTGTACAGCCCACTGGAATACTCTACAACCACACAGGGGGATTTGAAGATGGTTTTTTAAAACATGGTTAATGACCAAGAACGAACTTCATATATTCACCCACTAATTCAATCCTGAGTTTGGAAACTATCTGATAATTCTGACTGAAATTCAGCAAGTATTACCCAAACATATAAACTTCTAGGGTCCTGGGATGCAATACAGGGCCTTTCTCTCCAAAATGTTAGTTTTGAGCTGGTAATGTAACATAAGCAAAAGAACAAGCTGTCACAAGTCTGGCACCTGTAACTAGATACTCAAATTCAGACCAAGTGTGCCTTTGGATAACTCCTCAGATGATCTGATAGCACAATCCTATTACGCCAGCAAGAATATTATGCAAAGACGTCTTCCAGATTTTCGTAACATTAGAATCATAGAATCATTTAGGTTGGAAAAGACCTTCAAGATCATCAAGTCCAACTATCAACCATGCCCACTAAACCACGTCCTGAAGTACCCCGTCTACTTGCTTTTTGAACACCTCCAGGGATGGTGACTCAACCACTTCCCTGGGCAGCCTATTCCAATGTCTCTCAGTAAAAAAAATTTTTCCTAATATCTAACCTAAATCTCCCTTGCCTCAACTTGAGGCCATTTCCTCTCATCCTATCTCCAGCCACCTGACAGAACAGACCAGCACCCACCTCACTACAACCCCCCTTCAGATAGTTGTAGAGAGCATTACCGGTGTGTATTAAATAGCAACACTGAAAAACATATTCTGAAGCATCCGTCTCTTGCTTTTTAAAGTATATCAAGCAGGAACAACTTGACAGAAAAACAATCCAAATGAGAGGACAACAATAATTACAGAAGCAGGAGAGGAACACAAACCTTGGCCAGAGGATTTTTTGTTTAAATCCTTACGTGATCATAAATACTTAGGTTTTTTCCCTAGGCAGGCCCAAAACAAGCAAACAAACTTCACATAAAAGACAAATAAGACCAGTCATTGCCAAGACAATTTTCTTCCCCAAAAAATTCTTTTGGGGGCTGCATGGCATGTCTTCTTGTCATCGTGAAATATGGGCCTGAGATACACAGTCCATCTCAAATTGCAGGAAACACAAAATGCAAGATATGCCAAGACAATTCCACCTGCAGATATAAGCATGAATAGAAACCAAACACATCAGACATGATGTTGTAACTGTATGAATAAGTGAAGCGTTGACCATCTGTTAGTTCCAACTATCAGATCTTAAGCAGGGAGCTTGTACAGGAACATTCAGGCTTATGAAGATTCACATCCAAGAACTGTCAGTCTTAATGAGAAATCAACCAGCTGCAACTATAAATTGAATCTTGGGCTTCTTCCTCAAATATTATCTGGACAACCTTTTTAACAGGATTAAATAAAAGAGATACTATGATTCATTTTTTTGTGGGAAGATAGTAGTAGGCTGTTTATTAATCATATGCTTCATTTCCAAAACTCAAGCAACAGAGACTAGAAAAGCCACCTACAAAATTAGTCAACTTTTCACTGTTAAAACACCCTCAATCTAATCTAGCCTAATGAAACTTATTGCTGTGACAAGACTGATATCGTATACAGCACGCACCCTTCAAGGTTAAGAAAGAGCAACAAAAGACAAAAAGAAAAAGTCTTCTGTTAACCTATAAAAGCACATTTCAGCCAGTAACAGGCTGTGACAGATCCCCGCCATGACCCTGCCAACATGGAGGATGGCTGTACCCTGCAGACACACCATCTTTTCCGAGATTCTTATGTTTGGTTTGTAGCTGCAACTGGCACGTCCTATATCCAATTTAGCTATTACTGCTCCATGATTATCTGTCTGTAGCTGGCACGTCCTACATCCAATTTAGTGATTACTGCTCCACGATCATCTGTCTAGCTCAAGACAGGTGTCAAGGCCACAGGGTTTTCCCTCAGTTTATTTCATCAAAACATCCGTTTACGTAACATAAGATATAACAGTAAAGCCTTTAGGATTATTCAGTCTCTAATCCCAAACACCATCACTCTAAACCTTTAAATAAATAAATAAATCTCTGTGACATCCTACCAGTGCTAGCAGGTGCCTTAACGGCATGAAGGATCTCCAACCCAGGCGAAACCATAGGTCCACACAGTTCAACCAGAGCCCAAATACACAGTGGTATAACCAGGGAGGTATTATCACCCCCTAAACCAACTCTTCTGTAACGTAAGGCTCCTACCTTGGTACTGTTACGTTTACATGAAATATTTACTTCCTTTTAAGTTTGGGGGTTTAGCACAAGTTATCAGCTTCAGTTTGAAAACAAGAATTACACTTTCTGTTTAGGGAAACAACTCCTACATGTTTCAAAACATTAGGAAAACCCATTTTGCTAAAGTTTCACAGAAACCAGAGGCTTTGTGAAAGAATTTTTATCCCTCAGTTCATCCTGTCACTTGTCAAAAGACAAACACAATTTTCATTTCCAGCCTCTCTTCTTTGATATCAATTCCACTCCACACACCTTCCCTGTGATTTCTCATAATGAGCCAATTTTAGATAAGAATCATTGTAACTCATTTAAAAATTCCTCCAGAATGAATACCCTTAACAGAGGGTCTTCTCCACCCAGGAAAGTAGAATCTCTTTAACAGACTCCAAAATGCCAAGGAATTAGATGCTTCTGGCACACATATCTTAGCAACAGCAAAACATAGGGAACTGTAGTAAAACAAGAGTTTCTGATATTTGACAGGGCTCCTTATAAAATAAAGCATACTTCTGTACATCCGTATTATAAGGTCTAAATACCTGATCCATAAACAGATGCAGCTTATAAAATTGTACATGTATATGATGATCTTATTTACTATTAAAATAAGCAGTACTACCTACAAAATAAAGTGCTAGCCAGTGCCTTAAAGTTAGTTTGGTTTGGGGGTTGGGGTTTTTTTTAATGTGAGAACTCCATCCACAAATAAGCCGAATTCTGTTACGTGTACATGCTGGATGGCTCACTGAATCCACAGAGCATTGTGAAGAGGTGCACCAGCAATACAACCTCAGCACAGTCTGATCTTTCAGCTAAGGCTACCTCCCAGCTTTTGTACATTGTGATAAACATTTAGTGATAAGGTACTGCGTAACGTAATTCCTCATTTATTTAACTCTAAGTACCTGTAACATTTGAGATAGACACTTACTGTCATTGCAAAATTATTGTAAAAAAGGCTGAACTCTAATGATACTTTAGAAATTGGATCAGCATTTGAATCTGGTTTACAGTAAGGCCTATTCACCGCTTATCCAGCCAAACTCTCAGTGAGTGGATCGTCATAATTTCTTAGTCTTTGATCATGCTATGACAGTTTAGATGGATTGAGGATCTTTGTGATGAACATGAAGGTTAAGAAAAGCAGAGGAATTCCTGCTGAAATCCCATGCTGGGATATTTCGGATCTAGAATTCCATCTCTCCCCCACTACAGGGAAAGGAAGTTTGATCCAGCTCTGGACTATGATGCCAGATTTTCTCCTTAAACCACCATTACAAAAACAAAAGGCAGAAAAGACAGCAGCTGTTGTGCTCAGTGATGACGACTGTTTAGGCTGAGCTAGCAGATCAAACACAGAAACAATGCAAACCACATGGAGAGCTGCATGCTTTTGCCCTTAAAAAAAACCCAACAAACACACCCCACTGGTGTCAGGATAATGTGTCAGCAAGAGGGGAAGAAACTGTTTTCCTACAATAGCGGTTGTAGACAACGTGGGCAAATTAGCAGGTGAAAGGAACTTCTGGCACTGAAAACTTTTATTGGGGTCCCACCTCCAGAGTATGCTGCTCTGGTATTTCAGAGGATGGCTGCTGCCTCCACAGCTTTGTGCACAGCCCACTGATCCCATGGTATCAGAGCTTTTCAAGTTGTATCTCTCCATCTCAGGATAACCTTTACTTGTTGTTAGCTAACAGCAGGTACCCCTTCTTCAGTGTTTATAATGCACACTTCATTACTGCCCCTGAATGAAACAGGGCGACTCTTCACAACATCGTACCAGTTGCACCAGTTGGCAGTAATACAACGCACATCTATCACACAAGATTCACCTTTCCAGTGCTATGCTCCTATCACACCTATTTCAAATATTGAATATTACCACAAACAAATGGTTTTCTTGCTAAATTTTGCCAAGAAAGTCTCGATTTACGATTCTGTGGTGTTTTCCTCACAGGGTAAAGAAACCAGAAAAAAACCCCAACAACCAACCAACCCACCCACAGCCTCTGTCTCCAAACTAGATGCTACATAATAATTTCTGACAATAAACAAATGGGGGTCTATATATATATAAAAGAAATAAACAGAGTGCGTATGTGTGTATATATATATATAAAAATATAACTGATCCAGGACATACATACATACATACACGTCCTGGATCCATTTCTGGCTCCAGACTGACTTTCTGCAATACTGTGCCTTGGTTTCCTCTTTTGGTTATGGCAGCTCCTCCCGCAAAGGTTTTTAAACATGTATTTCTACAGCACCCAGCCCTCCTGTGAGCCAAGGTGCCTCTGCAGAGCCGGCTCTGGAAGCCACCAGGGCCACAGGCTACGCGGGCTCCAGCCAAGGCCACCAGCACAGCAAGTCATCCCAGCCCGGCCGCACCTTCCGCCAGCCTCAGGCAGGGGCTGGCTGATGGAGCTGGTATTATCGGTTGTGCTGTAACACAGTTAATGCATTTTTAAACGCTTATTTCTGATGACTCAATCTAAACCCCAAGAGCTATTATTATTAAAAGACTAACATAAAGCCACTTGCGGGGTGCTCACATTTTTTTTTTTCTCCCCTCATTTCGCACAATTATTTTTTCCAACTTTATCTAAATTACCTATGGCTCAGTTATTATCACCCTGTTTAAACAGAAGCATAATTGACCAGCTGCCTTCGAATGGCATTTAAACTGCCTTCGACCTCCAGCTTGCACAGAAAAAGCTTATGGTTCTATTACCAGGAGGATATGATCCCCCACTAACACGACAATAAAGCAGACTGCAGTGAGAAAACAACTTGGTAGCCTTATGATTCATTTATTATTCAAATTTAATGATTAATTAAATCCCTACCAATACCCTTATTTTAAAAAAGAAAACTTGGTCTGCTTCATAATTATCACCCTTTGAACCATCTCTTCACTAGATCAACTTTATGAAAAGGACACGTTGCAGAAACTTTCTTCTAGAAATTCAAACTCTAGTAACATATAGTATTTTATTAATGAAATTATTCCATCTTTAACAAAGTATCCGGAATCTAAAAGAACAGTCCAAGACTATGAGATTCTTGATTTATAATTAAAAAAAGAAATGCTGAAAAACACTGCACTCAAATTACCAAATTGAATTCAAGTATGGTATCGATCAAACCCACTGCAACATAACACAAGTGATTGGAGATTATGTTTACTCTTTTTTTCTCAACAAAAAGCAGACAGCTAATAAAAGTTGGTATATCAAAGCCCTTTTATAAAACCTCTCACAATTAAAAATCATGCTTAACATTCCTAATGCCACCACACTGAAGGGCTTTTTTCCCCCTCATACAACTAAAACCCTTTCTCAGCAGTAGATGTGTATCAATCGCGGTAGTAGTTCACAAAGAAACATCACAATACCAATTTAATCCATAGACAGCAGGCATTTATGCTACATTAATTCAAAAAGTATGTTAACTTATCATTATCTCCATATATACTTAAAATATTCACATACAACTCTAGATATATTAAAAAAGACAAAAAACCACCACCCCAAAAACCTACCTATGTTTAGATAGCCAGTTATTAATAAGCAAAGGCACTAATTTAGTGGGAGACTCCTACCAACTTCAGTAAAGCTGGGGTTCACCTAAGAAGTTTAAGGCCCACTGTTTATAGCTGCAAGACAACAACAGAGTTTTTAAACCAAATACACATTAAGTTTTTAAATACAGGGGGGAAAAAAACCACTCTTTTCTTGTGAGTGTGCATTTGAGAAAATTAAATAAACCTAAGAGACAATATCTTTATAGAACAATTTAGTTATACAACTTAGGTACAATTCCTGATTTCAATAGAAGTTGCATAAAAGATTTAACAGTACCTGTTATTACCGGGCCATTAAAAATCACAATTCTTTGGTCAAGTATCATGTCCCCTTTTGGAAAGTTCTGAGAAAAGCAAGCAGCATTCAGAAACACATTAACTTCTCAAAGAAAGTTTTGCATCAAAGTTCTGCTTCTCGAATTTTATTTTTTAAACAACAACAACAAAAAAATCTTCCACTTAGGAAAGTTAAGTTGTCACCATCTTACATTTCGGAATACAAAACTGAAAAAAATCCCTATTAAAAAAAAAAAAAAAAAAGGACTTCAGCCAAGTATTCAGCTACTTATTGCTGTAGTTGTAACTCAAGTCCATTTAAACCCCCTATGTTTTGGTCATTTGTAGCAAGAACGTGTTTGGAATGCTAGCAGCAATAGAAAACCCCTTTAAAACCTAGGCATAGTTACAATGTTGAGTGAAAATTAGCAGAAACCATAATCATTGGAACATAATAAAGCATCCTGTAAAAGTACAATTGAATTGGTAGCTAGAAAAACAGGGTTGATTTAAAGTGCTAACCCAAAGCCTTATGTGGGCCTATGTCAGTAAAGAAAAGTCTTTTTTTCCCCCTACTAGATAAAGCCCAGAACCACAGCACTACTCCAAACATAACAAATGTAGTCTTCACTCTGCCTCAACTCCCCCAACAGGTGGAATACAGAAACTTGAAGTAATTGCTAATTCCAAATCTAGGTGATACACACAAATATACTGTTGAACAAAGTTTGGACAGCAAACAGTACACCTGAGTTCAGTCATACAAACTAACTTTTGTAAATAGCGTTAGACGAATATATCCATGTCTCTAATATGAATCTAGATGTATTTTCTTACAAAACGCATTAATAGAAATATCCAGGCAAATACATACCATACAATAGCAAAAGCTTTAAGCCCCATTTAATAAGATGAATTTCTGATTAAAAATAGAAGGCAATTAAGATTTACTCAAAATTACAATTAAGAAAAGCTTTCACAGTGCAATATTGAAACTGTCACAAAGTTAAGAAAATACTGATATCAAAGTACAATCACAATGTTAAAGTAGACAAAACTACTATACAAGGGCATATCTTGTAAAATTAAAAGGAATGAACACAACATAGGGGACATCTTACGTCCCTGCTCTACATATCTCATTTCCTAGTCTTCAGAGTCATAATTGTGTCTTTCTGACATCAGCAGAAGTCTTGTTAAAACTAAGAGGTTCATTCTTCTTTGTAGACCAGATTTCAGAGCCCGATTACTTCTTGAAAATACGTTCTTCATCACTGCACAATTTCAAAGTAGTGCAATATTGCCATGATGTGCTGAGGCATGAACACATAGCCTGTGTACAGTGCCATTCCAACAATGGAAACTAGCATGGAATCTGAATTACAGTTGAGGAAAAAAGCATTTGAAATAGAAAGTGCATTAGACATCACATAACTATAGCATTAAAACTTTCCTGGTAACTATCTTACAACGTTACAATTTTAAATCCAATGGGGTCAACTGTATTCAGCAATGCACAGCCACAGGAAGAACCAACTGAACACTGAAAACCAGAACACTGGTAGGAGCAATTAGCTGAATTACGGAAGGATGCCTTGCAAGTTATCCACTGCCTCGTCATGGACACAAGAGGACAGGCCAAAGTGTGGGAAGGGTAAAGTAGGAACAGAAAACGGGCACTGAGAATATAGAAGTTTTTACATGCATCTTCCTAGGTGTTAAGCAAGTCTTGCAGAAGCCAGCCCCATTCAGCCAAGCAGGAAAAAGTCAACCATCACAAAAAAAACCAAACCAAAACAAACCCACAATGAGTAGCTGTACTGAATAAGAGTTCTTATTTGTGGATGACCTACTCATTCATAAGCAGACAGCATTAGATGCTGACCTCAACTTCTTGGAATAGCATGACCTAATAGATTTAATTTATGATGTGCAAAACACAACTGGTGTGAAAGTTACTGTTACCGTAATAAAGTCAGGAAATCTCAGATCCATTTCCAGCTGCCAGTGTCTGTCTTCTATGCTTTAAGTCACTACAATATTTGGTTCATTCCTCCATCAGCATGTCACGCTCAGATCCTTCTTCATGGGCAAGCAGCTCAATTTATGTGTTGTTTGGCGGTACTTAGGAAAAAGAAACCGCTGGGGGAGCGAGAAGCATGAGTAACATCATGACATGCACCTTTCTAACTCTCTCACTCACAAAGCCTCAGAGGATCAGCACAGCTCTGAGTCAAGTTGTGTACTTAAATAAACAGACACTCATTAATACTTTACTAGAGCAGATAACACTGCAAAAAAAACTTCACGTGAAGCTATCTGCTAAACACTCTTAAGATGGCCAACTTTATTAGCTGAACTCCTAACAGGAACCTTTTGTAAAACTTACATAGAGAAGCAAGACAATAGGTTATAATGTACACGTACAACTGCACCTTTGTCGATTCTAGGGTTCTTGAAGCTTTAGCTACAGAAATTATGGCATCAGATTACTGAAAGATTACACCATTCAAAGTTTAAGGTAAATTCAAAAGTAGTCAAAATTAATAATAACTTGTTGATTTCATCCAACTACCTGCAGAGATTGAGTAAACTTAGACAGCAACACTATAAAAAGCACTGGAGATTAACAAGCATGATAACACAGGACAGCAGTACTTGGTTTCCATAGGCGAAACCAGAGGAGCTGCACATGCTCTGGGTCTTCAAGAAATCAAGTCACCCCAGCACGCGTGTATCAAGTGCTCCACGACCGACTTCCCTGTGGCAGAGCAGAGATATTAGTTGTGCTTATTAGAGCATACTTGCTGCTTGGTGTATTTTTAGTCCCAGAAGATTATACAGCAGGAGATAATAAAATGAAGGTCAACTCATAAATCCACATTTCCGTATCAGTGCTCACTTTTGATTCTGGAGCACAAGCAGCAGCGAGACACGCAGCAAAGCCACACACCGTTAGCTCCCAAGGCCACCGCATCTGTACAGCGCCTGGCAGAACTGGCCCACCTACGACAAAAGCATCCAGGCTGAGGACAAAACACAGTTTTGCTGACCTGAGATCGCAAGCCATACTTGTGCTACTCATTACATTTGTAAGTTAAGTGGCAATTACTTCACTGCAATATGAGCATTTTATGAAAATAAACACACACACATTTTCATTTACTTAAATATTTTGCACAAGTTAAAAAGCTGCATGGTTAACACAAAATAAAAAAAAATACTCGTGACTAATATAATTGCAGGGAAAGCAAAGATGAAGTTTCCTTAGTGATATAGACATGGCATAAAAAGAGGAAGGTATGTTAGCACGGAACACAATGTTGTGAAGGCAAGAACCCCTGCCTAAACAATTGCGCACAGTAAGTCTCTAAATGCTAAAAAAGAGAAATAGTAAGTTATCTCCACTTCTACTGACTTTACACAGGAAAAAAAGGTCTGATGGCACAGCTGTAACTTGGGCAACCACTTTTATATAACAAATGTGAGTTCCTTTATAAAATTGAGCAGCATCTCAGTAAAAGCAGCTTCCCACTACTACTTACACCCTTCTCTTTGTGTTAACGCTTTGGTTAATTTCCCTCTTTGCCTCTCAACATTAATTGGACATGGCTCAGAGTCGTTCATATGAGACATCATTTTAAGTGAAAATCAAAACAGGCACACTTAAAGAGAAAAATACTTGTGATGCCATAACAACAGCTGAGAGAATACACCGCCTGTATGAAAGGGTTGGGTAAAGAAACAAACCTAGTCTTTATGCAGATGCCTTCACATAAGCATCTATCAAGTTCTTCCACTCCAAAAGAGCCAAGCAAACTTACCAGCTCGAGGATTAAATACTCATCTAATAAAAATCATCTGACAAAGCACCACACAAACGTAAGCTTGCAAGGTTTTGCAGCACGCACATTTACTTTCCAGTAGGAAAAAACCCAAAAGAATTCACCAAAGACACCTGTGCTTAACAGAAGGCTTGAGATTTCAGGGCAAAAGACAGGAGAAAGAACTACCATAACTCCACAGAAAAAAAACGAAGGGAGAAATAACTTCAAGATACAAACTCGTGCCCGAGGAGAAGCGGGCTAGACTGCTAGACGCCCAGTGACAGGACGCGGAGCACCAGCACGAGGATTCTTCCCCAACTCGGGCAGCACGTCGGCTGGTGAAGGTGAGGAGCTTTAAGCCCCTGCCTGCGAGGAGGGGACAAGCCCCGGTCCCGGGCGGAGGCTGCCGCTCCCCTGCCCGCCGCCGGCACCGGCCGCGCTCGGCGCCCCAGGCCAGCT
>NW_010973368.1:947697-956427 GCF_000737465.1 Haliaeetus leucocephalus
CTCCGTCCGGCGCCGGACGAGCAGGGCTCGGCGGAGGCGCGGGCCAGCGGGCCGATCCCGACGTCCCCCGCGGAACGCCGAAAGCCAGCGGGGCGCGCCGGCCTGCGGCCCAGCGGAGTCAGCGGCGTGGCTGGCCGTGAGCCTGGAGCGGACCGCCGGCCCGGGCTGCACCTGGGGGGTGGTGCTGCAGCCCGTTCTCTCTCACCCTGTTTAATCTGAATTGGTGCTCTGGTAATTACGGAAGACCCGAAGACTCTGCTTGGCGGGGCCCACGGGAAGCGTGTTGAAAACGCTCTGCAGGAGTCCCCAGCGTCGTCAGTTGTCGGAGGGTAAAGCCCACCCGGAAACGTGGCTCGGATAAACGAGACCGTAACGCGGGCCAGCGCTGACTAGATTAATCCCGTATGAGTGGGAAAAATAAGAGGCGATAGATCAACTGTTCACTGTAACTGTTGCTAACCTCATACTTCCCTAAGGCGCTTGGGGCCAGAAACCAGGGGGTGTGGGACACCTCTGCCCTGGCAGCTATTTGGCCCGAGATAAGGAGAAATTCCCAGGGATTGGCCTGGGACTGCGCGATTAGAAAGGCTGTTGGCAGCTTATACTGGCAACCTAGTTTAGAAGGCGCTAGCTGAAAGCCCGCTGGAAGGCGACGCACGCAATAATCGGGCACCATGACTAAGCGGAGCGTGAGGCGCAACCACGAGGCACCAGGCCACCGGCCAGGACCTCGCACGCCAAGTGTGCACACCACAGATTAGAAACTGGCATGAACCCCCTATACTCAACCTGCTTAGTAAATCAATTTGCAATTATGTCACTGGTGTGACTCTGTTCTTGAAGGCACCTTGCCCCTACCTTCACCTGTGCTATTACTACAATGAAAAATGAGGAAACACAGTCACAGGAGGATGAACGTATGAATTATTTACACAGATGCAAAATGCAGCTACAGTTCCAGGAGATAACTGAAAAAGAAAACCAGCTGGCAGAGACAACTGAAGACTGTACTGGTTTGTGTGGCAGAATCTGAAAAGGGATTTAATTCAACCAGAAGACATCTAGACACACTTTATCTATGCAGATGTATTTCAGCATAAGAGGAAATGAGAGCATTCACACAATTAATAACCCCACACAACTGGCTACAGGAGCTGGTGTCCCTATCCGAGACTGCTATTGCGTGTTGCAATTGCTGCTGGAGGAGTCTTGTGTTGGTGTTGCTGCTTGAAAAAGCGGTGGTAATCATGAAAGCCTCCTTTCTATATAAACACGTACAAAGTTCAAGGACAAGTAGGGTATTCAGCACAACTAAAGGCATTACTCCCATTCAAAGCTGCAAGAACATTATCAATATGGGGCAAACATGTCCTAGTCCCACCTGCTCCTACGCTTCCTAACAAGAAGCTCTGCAATTCAAGTGACAAGCAAGAAGCAGCAGCAAGAAACTCCTCAATATGAGAGGAAGGGTAGTCAAGAGGCATGCCAGCTTCAAAATCTCCTGCTACATCTGCCCTAACCCACCAGGTGGTGCCCAGGCCCCTTACTACTTTTCAGTACGGTGCATACTCATAAGACAGTTTTTTTGCTAGTAAGCCCCTTAAGAAAAATTGTCAATATTCCTCTGTATAGAGTTTCCCCTCCTTCACCAGCTCCATTCTACTCCTGCTTAGGGACTGCCATCACCTATTGTTCCTCCTGCTACCATCTGCATCGACACTTGAGCCCTTGAACTACATTCCCACATGCCCATGTTCCCAGTAGCTCAGTGCAAAGACCCTTAACCTGGCACTACACAGAGCCTTTCTGCTTCACCTGGAATGTGAAGACAGTTACATCGAGGCCCATATGCCCTGCAGCACAGACTATACTCTATCACATCTGCTCTTCCACACTTATAAGAAACAGTTCTTCGTACGTTCAGAATTTTTCATATACACCTCCTGGCTTACGGCACGCAGTAACAATTTATCCTACTTTAGATGATGCCATAGCTGTCAATATGCAAGTCGGACACTCCACTAACCAGTCTGGCTGTAGGTTGCAAAGACGAGAACGAGATCTTATCTTAGGCAGATCCCAAGCCTCAAAACACATATGGCTCAATTTTGTTTGTAGGTTGCACATGCAGAGGAAGGTATACCACACTAGCCAACCAAGTGTTCATCAGCTGCCTCAAAGGTTCTCTACTCCATCAAGCAGAGGTTAAGTTTCTGCTGACTTGAAAATAGTAAATCAATGTTTTCCTCATGTAATCCTGACAGAAGAACCAACGTATTTTTTTCTTCCTAATCTCATGTAACACTGTGTAGAATGAGTGTGTGTAGATTAGTAAAATACAGCACCAGGGACTACAAAAGGCAATGAAAGAATCACAAGGTTTTATTTTAATCTAAGGCACAAAAGAAGTATGTTCTTCAGGTTCCTACCTCCCGAGTTCAAATTTTTCTGACAATTCCTCAAAGCACATACAAATTATTCCTAGTACTATTAATAGAAAAAGCAAAAAGGTGAGATTTTTTTCAGACAGACCTTTATTCAAAGTGAAGTATTAAAAAAATATCAGGCTATAAAGAGGAGACGTTACTTACTAACAAAAAACAAGAGTTCACCTCTTGGGAGCATGCCTGGAGGAAGAGAGGGAAGGATCCATTGTTAACATTGCAGTGGCTTCATAGACTAAGCAAGAAGTCTAAATATCAAGTAGTGGAAGCTCCTTAAGCTTCCATAAAGAAGCTGTAAACGTACTAAAGAAACAGAAAAAACATACAAACCAGCTTTATTGTCATAGGTCTGACCATAGATTTCTTCTTGAAATGTGTCATCCTAACAAAAAAGGACAACAGAAAAAAAAGTCCAGTATCTTCTTCATATACATATTTACATTTAAAACTCTTAACTGTATTACTAAGCATTAATATGTTGATTTAAATGATCCAGGCCAGAATGATCCATGCCAGCAAACTCAATATAAGCTAATCTTCCACTCTGTGTAATAAAAGTTTCCATTTTTGAGATCTTGATAGGCCAAAAATCCAAATATCAATTTGGATAAACAATTCCTTGTTTATCAAACCTACCTGTGTGCAAATCTACCAACGATACCAGCCCAAAGAAGCCCAACATCCTGACTGAGATTTGTTTACCACGTGCCATAGAAATGACCAATGCAGCTACAGAGAACTAGCTACTATACAGTATTTATTCTAAGCAGCAGTTCTAATACATATTGAGATAATGGATAGTATATATACAGGGAATGATCATAATACACAGATCTTACATTATATTTACAAAATTTTAAATCCTCAATGATGCAAACACCTGACAGTGTGAAAGAATATTGCCCTCATATACACGCAGTTAAATGTATTCCTTTCATAAACTTTGCAAAAATCCAACCATTATTAAGTTCTCTGACGAAAATGTACATTTAAAAGACCGTATTTTAAAAAGGTTAACATGCCTGCATTTCTGATACTTCACACAGTCTTAAACAGTACAGGATTTTTTCTTCCCCTGCTTTTGCACGCTAGCAGTGGCTGGCTAGAACATTGAAGAAGTGAAAAACTTCATCTTTATCCATTACTGCCACTTCAGTTGAGCATTCAGTACATAATACTGGATGATACACTTCCTCCTCTTCTTGATTTGATTGTACAGACGTAGTTTCTTTGCTGTGCTTCATCTTCTTACTTCTTTTCTTCAGCTTCTTTCTGTATTTCAGAATTTCCTCTTTGTTAACAATGCAGTTCATCACAAACATTGCTCTATATTGTGTTTTGTAAGATTCGTGTCTACGGAGAAGGGGAGAAAATGCAAGTCATACCATTGGTAAAACTCTGCTTCCAAGAAATCAGTTATCATCACTGGAAACGGGATTAAAGATAGGAAGTACCATGCCAAAGGGCTGAAAGCCAAATAAATACGAAGTTTTATAAACAGAACAAAAGTCACAACTACAAAAATCATTAAAAAATAGAATTGTAGCCATCCGTCTTGTTTTTAAGGCGTTTTTAAAAACATGCTGGTTCTTACTGAAATAAACACCCTGGAGTACAATAGTATTGGTACTACAGAATTATGCACTGCTACGTATAGCTAATGAGAGGCAAAAGATCATGAAATTGCAAGTGCAAATGACACAACTACTGACATTTATATCCTAAAATGTCTTGCAAGCCTGAAATTCCTTATTTATATACAACAAACATTGACGCATCACGCTTGAAAAAGCATGTCTATAATAAAATATAAAATGTATTTTCAGCTGTCATCAGTATAACAACTGTATAGCTGGAGTACATAGCAAAATTCAGGGCTACAGTTCAATTCAATTCAACACAATGTCCCTCAGGCTGCCGCTTTACAGCAGCCTAAATCAACATAACAGGTGGCTGTTGAAGTCCTATCTCAACTTCTGCTGGCTTTACTGCTTGTATAACACTGTGCTGAGCTATTTCAGTTTATTAAATGCACAAAAGACCAGTCTGACAATAAAAATGAACCGTTTTGCATCAGCTTAGCAAACTGAAATACTTAACCATAGAACAGGGTTTAAGGAGTACCAGAGCCAGCAAAGGGAAGAGAGTGAAAAACAGCACCCAGTATTTTGATGATTTTAGGCTGCTGTGGAATTTCATCCTCAGTCACCAGAAGTAAATAAATGAGAGGTAGTTTATTCCTCGTTTCACAAGATTTCCTTCTGCTTTATTCCCAGTTCCAGAGTCCTCTCCTTAGCACAGGTTAGCAGTACTATCTAGATTTGCAGGATCTTGGAGAGCTGCAAAACACACTACGGATTCTCACCTAAATGCTTTCCAGGCACTTTTAAATGCAACTATACTCAAAATCACAACTGCTAAGACTCAAACCAAGTAAGAATACACCATCTTGATTTTGCTTAATCCTCCCCTAAACAACGCACTTTTACACAAAAACAACCTGGAATAATTTTATGCCTCTAAACATCAAGCCAACATATTTGGGGAAAAAAAAAAAAAAAATCAGCCCAAACTGCCTGTTTAGTCGCCATGAATTTTTTTTTTTTAAATATTATACCTTCTCCACTATGCTAAAGTTCGACCTTGTTCTTCCTTATCTCCATGTTGCAGGTAAAACTGATCATCATTCTTTCAAACTAGCATTCACCCCTAAATCTGATTCACATACACCTGCCTTCTCCTTATCAGCACCACCTCGCAAGACAGGCTTGATCAAATCAATTGATCAAACCGTATAAACTAAAAATACTACTGACCTAAAAAAAGACATTACACTAATTACCTCTGGCAGTCCAGGCATAAAGTTGTCATGCAAGCAGGGCAATTCAAAACAGCATCACTGTTTGGAACAGCTGAAGGTTTTGTCTGGTGCTGCTGCTGTGGCACTCTTCGTTGATTACGGTACCTATCAATTCAAGAAAGGAGGAAGGAGACACAAAAAATGAAATTATGTGCCCTTGCTATCAGGCGTATCAATTCAACTGTCAAGCTTTTTTTATATTAAAATACACCAATTAGTATTTGGCTCCTTCTGGACACCTTTTTCAGTAACTCATAAATAAACAAACATAAATAAACTAGGGGGGAAAACACATAGCAGTATCTTTTAATTTACTTTGTACAGAGAATTTTCATTTGGTGAGGCAGATACATCTGGCATGAGAATTTGTGCCTAATAACCCTCTGCTCTGACGAGGCAGGTATCTCAAGTGCAATCTCTGCAGGAAACTTACATTAGTATTACCCTTTTCAACAGATTTACATGGAGAATTCTACTTCTGCTGCAACAATCATTCTTCTACTTCACCCTTCAAAAAACCCTCAGTAAAGCAGCTTTGTGCTGTTCCTATTTTATCTGAACATTTTGTGGCTTGCTAAATTCAAAGTTTTCCAAAACTAGAAATACTAATATTTAGCAGGAACAGATATTAATTTAGCAATCAAAGTATCTCACAACCTTTTCATCCACAGCATGGTTATTTAGATGAGATCTACAGACAAAACTGGCTTACAGAACTAGGAAGTCTTGATTTGAAAAAAATGCAAGTTTTAGAATTGTGCAATTTTGAAAGCTCAACTTCCATTACATACGCATAAAAATTTTACAGGCTTTTAAGTTTCATATGCTGTAAATTCTAAATAAAAAATATTTTCACTGCATGGACTTGACAGCATAGGCTTTTTCTCTATATTCACCATTTTCATTTAAATTTTTCAGTTTATGTTAAGCATCCTACAATTCAAATATTTATGGTCTCTTACCCCCTCCTCTGTGAGTCTACCCACTCTTGGTCTCTACTGTCTTCTTCTGGGTCATATAGCAGTTCATCATTGGAAAGAATCCGACGTTGCTGATGTTTTCTGTTTTTCCGGACATCCTGTGTAACTGGAAAGATTCGTGCAAGCACGTTACATCCATCAGACATACGATGACTCTCTACTTAAAACAATCAGAATACCATTTTTTTTAGTTTTCCTTTTCCATACTCACAATAAATCTACACTAAAACGTAAAGGTTTAGCTCATCTCCCCTCCACATGCACCACCCCAAAACATTAATGCACCTTACATACATTGGAATACATCATAAAGTTGCAGAAACTACATTGAGATGATACAGGCTGGTAATTCCCTGCAAAAGGCTGCCTTCAGGAACAGCCCCTTGACCCCACAAGAGGACTGCACAGGATCTGAGAGAGTGTGCTACTGTAAATACGTTCTCCTTTCTCCTCAGCCATTTACCTGTTTTATCTTCATCCTCTGAATCAGAATCAAAGTAAATGTCATCATAGTATTTTGAAGTGGTGGCAAGTCCAGTCTGCCCAGTACTTGAGGAAGTACCTGTGTATGAAATTAGAGAGAGAAGTGGTAAGAACACCCCACCAAAAGGACAGCAAGTATACAGCCCAGAACAAACCGTCGTTACCAAGTTGCTTTATCCAGAAGTTCTCTCCTTTATCCAGGTATGTTAAGTAACAGGTCTCCCAATTTATTCCAACATCCTGATCATCCACATTACTTGTGTTATTTCATTTACAGATGCTCTCTCAGAGCAAAGCTGCTCACTCCCTCTGAGATGAGCGTCAGGTACAGTTCAAAGCAAAGTTTCTCCCAAGGCACACTCCCTTTAGGCATAGAGGACACCACATCAAATATGCCTGCCTCTGCCCTATATAATCCACACAATCTCAGACACTCCACAAATCTTCAGTCATGCAAAAGAAACAGAGGTATGGCACACTGCTTCACAAACTTTGATTACAATGAAGTTCACTTAAGAAATCCCCCAAAATTTCAGGGCCACAGAAGTTCAAAAAAGACCTAGATGAATGGCCAAGCACATCTGTCACAGCCAGTCTGCACCAAAAATCCTATTCTGTGCTGGATGGATGTGGTTATCACTACATCTTTTTAATTGCACAACCAAAACCTAAAGATCAGATTTGCCCACTAACACAGATAAAACTAATAAACCCGCTGAATGCAGAGTGAAGTCCCTGCATTAAAGGGACTAAACTGATTCTCCAGGAAATCAAGAACACTTCACCAAGTATTTTGTAATAGGTAAAAAGAACATATGCTCTTCAAATGCCAAAGCAATCCATCTCTTGCACCCGTAATACACAAACTCCAGAACGCATATAGCTTTAATACGGTTTTACTATTTGATGTAACAGTTATAAGCAGGTAAGGGAGGAAGAGATGAATAATTTTCCTGACTTTTCCCCCCCCAACTGATTTGGGATTTCTAACTACCATATGCTATTTCCTTCTTCAAGAAAGGGCTCCAAATCTTGATAGCTACCCGGAGCCACTGGACGAAGTACAAGAGACCACAAGATGTCGAGAGGCTTCTAAATATATGTGAAAGAACAACTTAAAGAGATATTGGAAAAAAGGGGACTGATCCAACAAAGAGACATCATATTAAAGCAGGAAATCAGAAGTTCAGAAACACCAAAATTGAAGTCTTAGAGAAGTTGAAACAGAGGCATTCACTGAAGTGGCATCTGGTGACCATTTCTGCAGAAGCAATCAGCCATTTTAAGATTTTCTGTAAGGTTCAAACGGCACTCAACTGTCACCACACACACCTCCAGCCACAAGAATAACACCCTAACTTCACACCTTAACTGGACACCACTTAACTCACGATTTCACACGCGAGCAGCTGTTAAATGCAATCTACCTGTTTCTGGTGATTTCCATTTGCCTTCCATAGTCCTCATGGTCGTGTTCAGTTCCTCTTCCATCTCCTTTTGGAACTCATCCTCACTGGAAGACTCGCTCTCCCCAGTCAGGCACTCCCGTATCAGCTTCCGCTTCTGGTCCGGAGTGCCATGTAAGAGCACATCCACCTCATCTTCTGAGCTACAAATATTTAAGCGTTACACACCTAGTTACGATGACCAGCTTAAAACACTGAGTCATTTGGAGAACGAACATCTGAATAGTGTGGAAGCACTTAGCCGTTTATTTACGGGAAATGCATTTATTGAAATCTTTTATTAGCTTGTTGGTGTTAGAACTCTGGTTCTAATGCAAAGGAGCTTCAGCTGACTGGCTGCGGCCTGCGGCCCCGCCTCTGCAGCTCTGGCCGGCGAGGCTCCGCGCAGCAACGGGGCTCTGTTCACACGCTGGCATTTGTAGGGTCACAAACGCGAACACCCCGCCTTCAAGGAAGAAAACCGCCGCGGCTGTGGCGAAGCGATCCTCCTGCAGCCC
>NW_010973368.1:957004-974213 GCF_000737465.1 Haliaeetus leucocephalus
GCGGGGCTCTTCCTTTTTCCCTTGGGAGTCGCAAGTCCTCGGGTCACTTTTTAAGTGTTTTTCTTCAGAAGCGCAGAGCCAGGGGTTAGAGCTTCAAGAGACACACCCAATACCAAGAGGCTTGAAAAAAATTTAATGAGCTGGTAACACTGAACAGCGAGGACTAATCTAAAAACTGTTCCCACATCCTACTTAAAATATTTACAATTTTGTTAACTGTATATACATTGTAATCTTTGTCCCTTATAGTCTATTTATAGATGAGTTCCTTAGGAATTATACCTGTTACATTTGGAAGATGAAGAGCACAGTATTACTGTAATAGCCGTTGCTGGAAAACACTATATACAGTAGGCGAGTTGCTAATAGCCGTTGGGCACTGGTAATCGACGCCTGAGGCCACGCGTGTGCAACTCAACAAACGCAAACAGCACGTTCAGCTAATAAACTTCTCCGCCTTTGAAATGTTCTGATGTGCAAGGCAGCAGGGTTAAGTATACTACACTGTGCAGTTCACCCTATTTGAGGGAAAAACTCAAACCGCACACCCCTGTGCGGCAGTACAGGCAGTTTGTAATCAGAGAGACAGTGACTTAACGTCGATCCACATCTCCAAACATCCCATTCACCCAAAATGCTGCTGCTCCATTGAAGGTCTACAAACCCGTATAAAGCAGCAATCCCACTGCAAAGAGCAATTCATCAAGTAAAGCCTCATTTTATGACATCTGAAATTACACAACAGAACAGCACCTCTTGGGAAAGTTTCATGGTTCAAGTAAGAGAGACAAAGCAATACAACAAATAAAACTGGATTCATAGCTCTAAGTCCAGTTAGAATGAGACCCTTTTCAGGCATTCCTTTATCAGGGATATCTTTACTTTTTATTTTCTGAAGCAAAGTCCTTCCTTGTGTCAAAGTGGGGCAGTATTACCTTTCATTGGTATTTTATGCCCTTTCTGAACTCCCTTCTGCTACTTTATTTCCTCTTTCTGGAAAGAAACCCAAAAAGTTCTCTGAAAAGCATTTCTGCCAAAGAAATTGCAGAGTCAGCCACCAAGCTCAAAACAATTTAAAGTACACTGCATAGGAAAGTCACAGACAAACAGATAGGCAAACGGATAAACCTGAGAATGCAAGTGAAAAATTACTGGGCAAGTATTTAGTGTCAGACCAATCCAATACTTACTCGATGGTTTTACAGGATGAATAAAGAAAAAGCTAATTAAATTAATCTGATTTACTAGAAAATATTAAGCTTACAGATGATACAATGTCTGCATAATTTTAGAAAAATCATCGATTTCATGGTTTATTTTACAATAATTGAATTAGTCTACAAGTTAAGGCAAACATACTAATGCATTTGCTTTTCTTTTTAAATCATAGTTATAAAGGTTACACAAAGTTCTCCAAAATTTCTAAGAAATGTTCACAATTGAAAAAAAGATTAAGTTTCTTGATATCAGTACATGGAAAAAAACTAAGACAGTGTATACAATGCCATTATAGTAACAATATTCAAATATCTAATGGTAATATTTAGGCCATTTGAAAAATGTGCTTCAAATGGTGAACTTCAGAAATTACTTACAAAGGTAAATAAGATTGGCAGCCTTATCATAGTATTCATAACATGAACATAATTATATTGGCTATTTTCACAAAAACAGAGCATTTGGTTTCTGAACAATGAAAGCATATAATGATTAAATAAACGTGAATATGTATGTATAACAAGTATGCTGTTGCTTCATATAGTCTGGAGCTACTTTCAGGTGTTTGTTTTAATTCTTTTGAAAGAAGGAGCTTGCTTATGTGCACTCTGTCAAATGTTTTCTCCAGGGAACTGTAAATGCCTATTTAAAGTCATGAAAACAAAATCCAGAGGAGGGCAGCCCTTGTTAGTGGGAGGACGGAACGTAGCTTATGTGTCACCATTTAACACTGCCAGGCAGCTCTGCAGCAGCTGTAAGTTACCCTGTAAAAATAAAGAAAAATATGACCACGTTTCCCTACTTTGTTTTACGCTTGTGGCAAAAAGATGTTTTTTAAATAGCAATGACACCACTGAAGGAAAACAGACAGGTATTAAGCTTATGTAGAGTTATTTACGTAGGTAACTTTTATCTTAAAGAGCTTTTTGAATGTAGGAGCGTTCTGTCATGGAACTAAATGGAACCAACTTGAGATTCGAAAATAAGCTTTTAGTACCCTTTCCATGTTTCTTCACAAGTTTCTTACTAAAGATCTAGTCTGGCCACAAAAATTATTCACTGCAGAACACCATCTTAGCAATGAAGTTCAAAGATACGAAGTTTTTATTTTTTATATTGTATTGCCATTACTCTGCCACTGGAATATTATTCCCAAAGCAGAAGTATTCATATATTATACTGAATTTATCAAAAAGTGTTAACTAATTCACAGCACTATCTCCTCACTATAGCAAGCATCTAAGCTTGGGGCTTAGTTCGTAGCTCTGATTTAGCCATCAAAGTTGAGTTTAGCCATTAGAGCCAGAGCTACAAAAGTGATTATCAGAACATTAACTAAGCTTTATCTCTAAGGCCAAGTTCTGCCCTTTTTTTCAAACACCTGTAGGTCAGTTTTTAATCTTATTTAAGCATTCTGACTGTACTGTAAAAACATACAGGTTGACTTTCAGATTTCTGAATGAATTTACAGAACTGACACTTAAAGACACCCTTGTGAATTAAGCAAATGTGGTCAACAAGTAAGCCAGGATTTACTTTCCAGGAAAAAAAACCACCCAGCCTGGTATTCACAGTATTCACATTGTTTTGTGCATTCATTTATGCTTAGATCACTTTAAAATACTGGCTGTTCACTATTAAATAGCTGTACTAGATTTGTTCCCCAATCTGAAATCTCTGTGTAAGAAACAGTATTAGGTTGTTGACAGTGTTAGGAGTAATTCCTATCAGGTTCAGATGAAATACAAGAACAAAACAGTCTGAATGCCCGGTTATAAACACAGGAGAAACTGCTTCCTTCTAAAAATTTTTTAGATCCAAAAAGAAACCTGTAAAGAAAACTTCAAACAAACAAAAGCATGTAATTAAACAGTATCAGTAGCTGCGATTTGCATGTCCTTGAAAGTACTAAAGAATTTGTAAGTCTTACTTTTTCAGTTGAAAGCATTCCAAGTGACCTGTGGTAGACAGGCAGAAGCACACTCGTCCCTCAGCCCAAAAAGGTAAGAAATCATAATTCTATCCCCCATTAAGGTTCTTATAATGCAGATTAAGCAATTAACTAAACTAAAGGCTTCAAAGCAGAAGATTCCCAGTTGTGTCTACTGAATCCTTTTCAGTCTTCTCCAGAAGACAGTGATTTCAGTTACAGCTTCAACAGCTTTTTGTCGTTTTACAGCTATACTGGCAGAGGACAGTCACAAGCTGTGTAAAAGGCTTGTAATTTTGTGATATGAACAAGTGCAACATACATGGGATGTATGGGGACTTGGTGGCCCATCTTTGTAGTGTCAAGATTCATAAATCTAAGGTCTCTGTTACTGAACAGCTGATCATTAGCTGCAATGAAATAATGAATGAAAAGGTATACTTCAAAGTCTTCAGTCTTCAAACTGAATACTTCAGTCTGAAGTATAATTGTGGACTGCACGCATGTTACCTATAACAAAAGTGTGACAGTGATCTTTCGGCCATCTCTTTACAGCCCATCAGCAGCATGAAGTATATTTGCAATTCACAGGTCACTATGTAGCAGTCTAAAGAAAAGACAGTACCAAGATGCCCTTTACACATCAGTCATTTCCAGACTCAGCCAGCCAGTCTACTGAAATTTTCCAAATATGCAAATCATTCATTTTCATTAGATCAAATTTACGAAGTTCACAAGAACAACCTTATTTAAATTATAATAAATCAAGGACAATAGAGCCTGTGAGCCATTACTCTTTCTGGCTGCAATATTTGACATACTTGACTTATATCAGCATAGCTTGAGAAAGTCCTATAAATTCAGATTCAGAAAAGTGTTTCTTGCCAACTCAGACTCCTAAGCTCTAGATGATATTACAGTTATTGGCAGAACCGTTGTGACAGAAACATCCTTTTCAGGAAGGAAAGAATTACTGACAAAGCATTTAACCAAATCCCTTAGCATTGGATTTTGCTTACTCCCTTCTTCTGTCAGTTTCAAACAGACATCTGTCACTAGTAATGCAACAAATTTTTTCCACAAAAACCCAGAGAGGCAAGAGCACATGTATTAGTATTTGTGGAAAGAGATGTTTAGATTTTTTTATTTTTGATTTGAAGGAAGTGGCTATCTTACTTAAAATTCGTATGTCAAAAGACTCTAAAAGTATAGCTAAGGCTCTAAATGCTTTAAGTATATGATTATAACCTTAGCAGTTTCACCAGCTATTAAACCTCCCTTCTTGAACATGAAGTCCAACACAGGAACACCTCAAAATCCAACTGTTTAAAATACTGAACAGGTTTAAATGCAGCTTTTGCACTAAATGCCCGAACACTTAATCAGGTGTTACATTAGCTACAGCTGCATGAAGTCATGAAGAAACACAGAGCTAGCAAAACAGAAGCTAAACACTACCTAGAGGGACAGTCAGATAAAATGGCCATATAAAAAGAAACATCAATCTGTTTAGTATAGGTCAGAGACCAAGCAGAATTTAAAGCTGCAGTCTGGCAGCTATTTTAAGTAAATCTAGGGTACACGCTGCTGATAAGAAGGCAGCTCTCTCTTATTCCCAGCCCCTCCCAGCCAAAACTGTATGTTTTGACACAAGGGATGCTGTGAAAACAACACTGGAAGTAAATCTTAGAAAAACCCACAGCAAATTTTAGCTCCATCTTACTACGCAGCTGCACACCTAATAGTGCCAACATAAGGGAAGGGAACAGAGTCATGCATCACCATCCCTTCTGGCAGTAGTCTGCACTTGCATCAACTTAAAGCAGTCTCAACCCAAAGTCTGATTTTTAGCTCTTTCAGAAGTCTTGAGCTGCAACCAGGAAAGGATAAGTGCAGAGAGTGTACACTTCCTATTTGTATATAGTGTCCTTGATTTACTAAAAGCTTGATTTCCCTATCACCCTCCAGTCTTCCAGAGCCACACAGCCAGATATAGCTCAGGAAATGTGAGCTGTGTCTCAGAACCTTCTCTCGATACTTTGGTCATTCTGACTTTTTCAGTGCAGCGATCTCTGTGTTTTGGGATTTGTGTTTTTCTTTCCATACACAGCAAATAACTTTTAACAGTAAGTCATGCAGCAGCCTGCACTATGGCTGAATTCCTCCCAAAGACAGCCTCTCAGATGAGTTCCAGCACCCACTGCTGCATCAGATTTCACCTCCATGCTTTCCATGCCAGGCAACTCAAGTCCAGAAGACACACGGCTAGACCAATTCAGAGACAGATGCATCTGCACGACATCTAGTCTGGAGGTACTCGTTCCAGAAAAAAAAACCCAAAGTATTTTGTCCAAAACCTTTAAAGCAGGGAGCTTTTGATCTGACTTCATTAATTTACTGCCTACGTGAAAAAGTAGCTTCCTTTTTGCTTCTACCAGCCCTCTTTTGGCTCTACTGCAAGAGAAATTAGGTGTCTACAAACATCCCAGCTTAGCCCAGCCACAACCAGGGCTACTCAGCCTCCTGAAATGGGAGCACTGTTCATGATTTGCATTGCAACAAGTATAAAAACATCCTCTCCGGCACAAGGAGAAACCTTCATATTACCCTAACATTGCTCTTCATGCATCAAGGCACAATGGTATCTCAAAAAAAGCCCAAGTCTTTTCATATCTTCTTCCTTTTATGAAACTACCTCAGAAAGTCTCCACCAAACCTTTTCATTCTTCAATACTCTGTACAGACTAATAGAAACTTATCCATAAGGCTATCCTCAAGTACACTGGTTATAGCATTAGTAAGAAAATTTCCAATTATATAAAATGGAAAAATATGATCTATTGCACTTGTGATTTCCATAATAATCCAACTCAGAATCTGTAGAAATAAAAGCACAGCAACCAAACTGATCCATCTGTAGTAGCTTGTTTTGAACAAATATGAAACACAGGCTTTGGAAAAACAGGACTTTCAAACCTAGTGAGAAGTAAAATACCCTTTCAGGCAACAAGGCACAACATTTGTTAACATTTCAAGAACTGTCACCCTTAGTCAAAATGACCTTTTATATTGTAAAGCTTTAAAGTGAAGATTCACTTACAGTGAATCTTACAATGCTCCATGATGAAGTAAGTGGAAAGGGTCAGCAAAAAAAAAAAAATTCACCTTCAAGAACAGGACTACAGTTCAAAGCTTCTATTACAAACCTATATACTCCTTGTTAGTAAATTTACTAAGACAAGGTAAGTCACAAACTGAGACAGACCATCTGAAGAACTACATCTTAAACACATGCTGTGGTGACAAATGAAGAACTGCTAAAAAAATTCAAGCTCTTCCAGGTAAACTGAAGACACCAAGAAGCAGCACATACCAAGTAAGTTGAAAGCTACAGAAATTACGCATTTTTCCACTGCCTTTCGCAGTTCTTAGCTGTCAAAATTCAAGAGAATATTACTAAAAGATTTTGACTTGCACAGAGAGTTAGTACACAGAGCTAGAGCACAGAGAGTGATTCTTTAAGGATACTTTAGAAGACAGAATTTTTAAGCGTTCCACTCCATGGCATGTGGGGACTTCAGCAAGGGTCAGTTACAAGAGATGATTAAGAGTCAATGACTGAAGCAGGGCAGAAGCACTGTGGATTCATTCCCTTATTAAAGCATGACATGGCAAATCAATAAAAACTGTTGCAAGTATGACTGTTAGGACTATTAATTTCATTAAAACCCTTAACCAGTACATTCATGACCAAACATGGGGATTTCTGGGAGACTCAGGGCTGGATAGAGACAGCTGTTACAGAGAAGCAAGAAGGCCAAATAGTACCAAGTATTATGAGACATTTTAAGACTTTAGGGGAAATATAGCTGAATTTCTGATATAGCACATTAAAGTAAGCACTGTTCATCTGAAAAAGGAGTCGAATGTTCCAGACCTTACTGATTACTTTACCAGCTAAATATCTCCTCAAGCTGAACTTATACCTACAAAGATTTTTATTTTTTTTTTTTAAAGTCCCCAAAACAACTGTTTTTACAGTGCATTAGTTTTACAAACAATGGGTTTGGCAGAACGAAGAATGACACCATCAACACTACTGAAAAGAGTGTAAAGCAGCAACAAGTTAACTTGGCAACACTATACACCTCTTAACTAGTCCTTTCAACAGATATATTCCAAGTTAATTCAAAGCTTGGTCATCAACACACTTTCAGATTTGTGATGAGAATTAGAAACGTTGAAGAGTTGACTTTTAAAAGAAAGCTGCCTCCTGCTACAGGACTGTTAGAGACTGTTGTACTTGTCTATGAAATCAGAGCAGCTAACCTGATTTAACCAAAAACATTAATTGCATAGGGATTAAAAGAATTAAATAAATTGTGAAATTTAAGGACAGTACAGGCCCTTTAAAGTTTTTTTCCTGCAAAAATTTATTTTACTGAGAAGGCTATCTGCAACATTTCGGTTTTGTTAGCACTTTAAAGGCAAAAAGGTACAAAAAGCATACTCAGAGTAACACTGATCTGACTTCAGACAGGCCCATGTGATCTTATGTTTAATAGTTTGCCTATCCTATACATCAAGTCCCCAACATCTGGGTAACAGAAACCGCTTCCTATCTCACAGTGAAATGATGAGATGAGGTTTTAAAAATAGGCAGGTATTCAAATTCTGCAGCTGTAAATATCAAACAGCTAAAGAAACATAAAACTGAAGCCAAAATTGTCTTCAAGGAGGCAAGTTTTCCAAACGCACCTCAAGCCCACCAGCCCCTCAGAGATATTTCACCTATACTTCCTTCCCCACCCCTATTATTCAAGGAAGTTCACCTTTCTGGATGATGCTTACGTTCAAATTCCCTTTCCTGAATGTGAAGTGTGTGAATCACACAACAAATGTAGCCATTTCGGTTATTCAAGCATATAATATTTAAAATCAGTTGAAATCCAGGCCAAAAACAATCACAATTACCTTAGCATGCTTTAATTCCAGTTCTGCTAGTTCCACCAGATTTTTTCTGAACGCTGCAACTCTTCTTGTCTTAAAGTCTATCAGTTCTATAGAAAGAAAAATGGATTCATTAACAGTATTATTGCTAGTGCCCTCAACTGTTCACAGACTTTCCTTCAGGATGGAAGAGGTAAAGGGTGAGAAAAGGCAACAGGAAAAAACTCAAATTTAATCTCAGCGCATTCCAGGCTCAAAGGTACTGCTACACTATTGGATGAAAGCAAGCCATCATAGCAGGTCCTCATCTCTAGCTAACCTTTTGTGGACACAAAGCTCTTTTGAAAAAAGACTGCAATGTGGATGCTTTTAAACATTTCATTCTCTTATTCCATGCGCACTGCTCTTTCAAGGCTGATATGTGAAAGTCTTTAGGGAAGATACTAAGCTAAAACTAGCATGAAGAGCAGAGGAAGCAAGTACGCTTTATGCGTATACCTTTGTGGCTAATAGGATCACTCATTCTCCACTGTCTCATTTATAGGAATCATTAGCAAGATTTACAGGCTCAAACAACTCTTAAATTATAAAAACAGAAGAGCATGGTGTTTAAACCTTGAACAAATCTGCCCCAAATAATGAGTCAGATGACTACTAACTCACAACAATATTAGCCTAAAAAAAAGAGAGTAAGTTTCCAGGAAAAAGGCAACATGTAAATAAGGTTCCTTTTCTCTAGAGCTACTGTAACTCTGCGACTTCAGTGAAATCTCATTTCGTGATCTCTCCCTTTTCTAACGTAATATCACCTCTGCAACAGACTGCTGCCTTCACAGAAGAATGCATAAAACCAAAAGAATTTCAACAACACTTTAAAAGATTAGGTTTCCCTTTACTGCTAGCAATTATCATTTTGTATCCTATCCTATGCATATAAAAAAAAGTGCTTAACAAATAATTTGCACCTAGACTTTGCTCTGCCTAATGGAGCTACGAGCCACCAAAGGAAAAAATCATTTGAACTTTCCAAAATAAGTAAATACTGATTAGAAGATAATAGTTCTCCTTAGGAAACAGAACAAAAATCTATTCTTATTAATAACATCCTAAAATCTGTTGATTTTCAAGTAGTAACGTATGATCAAAGACCACCCAAATACCTTGTTTTGCTGATTCAGAAATTTTCTCAAATTTCTGACAGCATATTTGCTGAGTAGTTTCAGCTTGCAGCACATCTTTATTTTTTGCTCTTGCTTTATCCAATGCCTTATTAGCATTTTCATAATCCACTAGTGACCTAGATCTTCTATATAGGAGATCCTATAAAAAAAGGCATAAAGGATGTATAGACTTTACATGAATCTACCCAAAGATTTCAGTATATACAAAGTAATAAAAAAAAAAATCAGATTAATTTTAGTCTTTCTTGCTGTATTCCAGTTCTTATGAAAATATTTGCATTCACTTTACTTCATTCTGCAAGTCACAGGAATGTCCATACTGGATCAGACATGCAATTTAATATTGTTTGGTCTGCATCTTGTCTGACAGAGGCCAGCAACAGATGGCTTAGATGATACTCCAAAAAGCCTAAGAAGGTACAATCACGGGAAATGTCACAGCTTCTTAGATTAGAAACAAACTATATTTAGATTATGTATTTGAAACACACACAGGGCCCACGAAACAGCAGTAGCATTTTTTTGTGCAACAGTTATTGCTGTGATCTTCTAACTACAGATATTTTCTGTCAAATGCTTCCTCATTCTGCCAAGTTACTTAATCATCTTACATCAAACAACACTAAGAATGAAATTTTCTGTAGGTATAGAATACCAAATTTGCCCCATGTGTTTTTGCATCAGCACTTGCATATCATCTGGAATATTCAATTTTAATAATATTAAAGAACAAGTAGAATTGCTTGCAGTCTACAAGCAGCAAACACATTGAAAACACATGAACAATTCACCAACAGCTCTTCCACTGTTTTTAATTATATTGCACAATTTGGCCTCAATAAGCAGATCACACAGTTCCAGACTCACAGTCAGCAACTGCATTGTTACCTCTTTGTATATACAACAGAGATCCAGGTTTTACAGTTGAGGGAGAAACTGAAGGCTAGAAGTGGCAGCATTTTAACCTATCTACTGTGTATTTCTCAAGATGATCCCTTATCTTTTCTTTTTTTTAAAGAAACACTATTTCACTGAACAAAAACTCATAAATTCACCTTAGCAGCTTGAGATTCCCTTAGGTAGTATTTCAGAAGATCAGAAAGTTTAAGATCTTCATCAGCAGATACCCGGGCCTCTATTTTCTGGAAAAACAGTAAGTAAAAGCATCAATTTAAAAACACCCAGACTTTGGGTATTCACTTGTATGATGTAAGTATAACATAAAATATACAACAGTACATGACAGATTGTCTTTTTCAAAAATGAAGATCATGCATTTGTGACAGAATACTTAAAGATGCATCAGAAGCAGTATTAGGATTTTGTATTAAAATGTAAGCAATAACCTACTGTGTGAGCAGGAATTGACAACTAGCTTTCTATTTTAAACAATGCTTTCTTCCCAATTTCAATTATATGTATCATATACTAGAAAAACAGCAGAGAAACAAAAACTTATCTAGCATAAAAGAGGTGCACAAGAAGTTTTATGCAGGTTTTCAGATCAAAGGGAAACAAATTTTTAAGGCACCTTTGCAGACTAGTTGTGTCAATGCATGCATTAAATGGTCCAAAAGACCGATAAACTTATTTGCTTGTATTTGAAACAGACATTTCTGTGAATTTAGAAACAGAGTCTGCAAGTGCATTTTTTAAATCTTAATTTTTAAAAAAATTCTAGAAGGCAAAATTTTAGGTCAAAGCAATTAATACCATCAATTTTCTTTAAAGTACATATTTATGCAGATACAACTGTCTGTGTTTAGGAAGTGCACACATTTTTAATTTGAAAGTTTTCCTGATACATGGCATACATCTTCTGCTCTACCAAGCCAAACAAATAAGGCAAAAGAGACAATATATTTGAAAATCTGGTTAGAAACATCAGCAATAGTATTTCTGAGTCAAATAATTGCAGAAACACATCTTGGCTCCAGAAAAAAAGCAGCATAACTGCCATTTTTTGGATTAAGGATTACATTTCTTCATTTCTTTTTTCCATAACAAGTTCTGTGATGCCCAGTAACAAGTACAGAAGGCCTCTAAGCATTTTAGAAGAATAGCAGCTTTACTAGTTTATTACATAGAAGACAGGAAGACTGCCTAGAAATGTTTAGTAGACTGAAGACTCCTAAGGATCAAGCATTTTACAAAACAGACGACTGAAATCTTACGCTTTTTCATTCCCTACCACACATTACTTAAATGCTTCATATGGAAGCATCCATAAAACATCCGCATATTAATGTCTAGTTGACTCAAGATGTTCTGCCACTTCCAGGATGTACACAAAGAATAATCTAAAAAGGTTTCATAGTACATACCCTTGTTTTGTCAAATAACTCTGATACCTTCAGAAAAAACCTGCACAAAGGAAACAGCTTATATTACAACATTAATTTAAACAGTTTAACTTCTAGAACTCCAAATACAATCTGTGTCTGGCAATAAAGACTGTAAAGGCACTGCTTAGAATTGTAATTCACAGAACACAGAGAACATAATAGTTCTAAATTGTAGCAGTTGAAACATCTGGGAATTGTACAACTTAAGAAAAGGTAAGGGACAAACAAACCATAACGGATGGATGTTTCTTCACTAAAGAATAATTGCACAGCTCCTCAGGGATTCTTTATGTTTCTGTGAATTACATCACCACCCTGGTTAACGGTCCTACGCTATTATCAAGTGTCCTTCATTCAAATTTGAATGTACTTTTCTTCAGACAATAAACATGACGCATGCCCTACTTGGAATTCAGGGAGGCTGAGCAACAACGTGCCACATCTTCATCACAGGAGACAATACAAGGGTTCAGTGTAACAGCAGACTGAACTACAGTCAAATCATACTATTTTGACAGAAGACAGATGCGATTCCTGACAGACCCCAACAGGCTACATCAAATCTCAATACGATAATCAAAGTAATGGATATGTAAGCTATCACCACATTTGGAAATATATCACTATAATTCAGGTAAATTAATAAAAATAAGTTAACTTCCATACTCATCTCCTACCTGTTCTCACACTAACATGTGCATGTTCACAAGCATCAACATCTTTAAGCTAGTTAACTTTTACTTTCAGATACACCAAACTTCAGATTCAAGCAAATCACTGAAAGATTAAAGGACAAACATCTGTACGTAGACACCCTCTTCTATTTTCAAAGTTTTAGGGATCTCTGTAGATTCCTTTCTCTTCCTAAAGGCAATAAAATTGCCAGAACAACAGAACATTTTCAAGATGTTGGTACAGGGAGCACCCACAAAAATCACTATACTCAGACTGAGACGTGTTCTCGCTGCACGTCAAAGCACTTAAAGCACTTTAAAATAAAAAAACCTGGTGAAAGGGTTAGAGTTTTTTCTTTTTCTATGAGGACTTTTCCATTTCATTTGTGTAACTTTCTACAAACTGCAGAAAACAGTTTTTTTTTTCTCCAGACAAATATTAAAGCAAAAATATTAAAGCAGCCTGTTACAGAAATGAAATACTAGAGAAGAAAATCCCTTAAAGTGACATAACTATAATAAATTCTGTTTCTCATAACAAGACATCTACCTATCTCAGCAGGTCACCATTAAGACTGCTACTTAGCAAATTCCCCCATAGGTTATTAACAATATCTTACTTGCATATATCTGTGGAGTCCTGCGTTCCTAATGCATATAATGAAGAACCAATTCTATTATAGTCATCCGCCACATCTAGAAAAACAAACAAGCACTTGTTTTACTATTTCATTCCTCTTCTTTCTGAGAATTTTGAAATTTCTCTCTTTCTTCAAGAGTAGGTGGGTTTCTAAAAGGAACATGCTTTAACACAAAAGCAGAAATAAAATTTCAATCATGTCACTTATGAAGGATAACTTCACACAATAAACATCGTGCTATCACCAAATCGTGAAGTCTGTAATTTATCTAGGAATACTTAATACAATTAGTACCTGATGGGTAAATTTATCGTGCAACTTTGTTAGGCTTTATTTGGTGGAAGATGTACAAACTCAATGGCTAAAGTCTGAATTTAAATCTGAATCTAATGCCTAAAGGTATTTGAAAAAAAACACAGGCTAACAATAACAAAGAATAAGTCTGTGTGCTTGAGAGCAGTAAATTGAATAAAAACTGCAAAATACCAAAATACAGCGCTATATGCACAACACTTTTTCTAGCACATGCCTAATTTTCAGGAAACCTTTATCTCATCAACAAGTGGTCACTGGTTGAAGTAGCATTAGTGTTAAAGCATTTTAAAGAATGAAATTAGAGCAGGGTTTGTAAAGAAGGCTGTGTAATTTGACTAGTGAGGTATTGCTATGCAGTAATCAAAAAAATAAAATCTTTGCACAGACGGCTTTTTTAAAGAGCTGTTAGTATAAACTCAATGGATGATGAAAACACTAACAGATCCAAGCAATGAACAGCAAAATATATTTGCTTGTTATTTTTGAAGTTTATATGTCTTTAAACAGATTTTTTTTTTAAATAACACAACCTTGTTTTAGCAAATTGAGTGGGTCACCTTCCACCCAATTTATTACTCCATACATCCCAAGAGAATCAGTGCAGCTGGTTACAGTGAAGAGTGTTATTAGGAAGCCATTAACCTCCCTTTCTATCCCTCCCATTTAAACGTAAAAATAGATTTTCTGCTGGAAATAGGAAGTCAGTATCTCTGCAAGCCCTGCAGCTCTCTGTTGATGATAAGTTATCAATAAACTACAGATTGCCCATTTCCAAAACAGGCTTCCCAGGTCATTGCTCTGCTTCTCTAGCCAGAATTTCGAAAGATGCCATTTGTCCCAATTCTCAGGTTGATAAAAAGTTGTCAATAAACATCCTAGGTGATTTGAGTCTGAAAACCAGTGAAGCTTTGTCATGAGTTTAATCAATCCTTCCCATCAGATCGTCTACAACCTCATTTCTAACAATTTTCCTAGTTCTACAACCAATGTGAAAGGCTCTCTCACTACCTAAAGTTTGGCACCTAACTACCATGAATGAAGTTCAGTTTTCATTTTAAGAAAGCAAACAAAACACCAGAAACCACTTCCAGTAGGAACTGAAGACACAGGGTCCCTTAGTACTTCATTAAGCCATAACTGACTCTCCCCATCTCCTAGCATAGATGCTAAAGCTGCAAAAGACTTGGTCTTCATACAATAGCAAGAGAAGCATCTAAAGAGCTCGGTAAATTCTTGGTTTAATGTCTCTTTCAATATCCACTTTAGAGTCCTTACCAATAGAGATTCAGAAAAGGTTTGTGACCTGGTTTTTTTGTGAACTATATTACTGTAGATAGCGAAGACAGAATCTGCGAATCAGACACAAACTTCAAGAAAGCAGAGAGAATCTAGTAGTTCAATTTTGATTTATCCAGACACAAAAACTTAAAATCAAGGGCAATAAAGGTCAACCTTTTTCTGAGCTTCTCAAGACACAGTAATCCTAAACCAAACACAATAGTCCTAAACCAAAGATCTTCCATTTTCCCAAATAAATGCACTGCACTTGAGATGACTATCTAGAGCTTCCAGAAATCACATTAGCTAGCACTCAGCTCAGGAAGAGAAATTAATAACTAAATGGAAAAACCTCACTTCAGTAAGAAAAGGGGTCATGCAAACCAAGCTACTGAATGTACACATTCCAATCTCCATTCTAAAAGGCTGAAAAATGGAAACCTGACTTCCCAGTCTAGAACTAATGGCCCAAATAGGAGTTTGCTGCTCAGCAAGGTAATGCAATGCCTAGTGTGCCAAGAAATTACACTCGGATGAATGCAAGCTCATCCAATCAAGAGCAACTTCATTAGGAGTAAAATCACATATACTGCTATATTACCCACCTTTACACTTTAAGAATCAGACTTCAAAAAAATATTATTACATAAAGTGTGTTTCTCTTCAAAGGGACAGCATGAAGAATCAAGATAACTTCAGTGTCGCATCAGGCTGTTCTTACTCCATCTAGTCTACTACAGCAAACGCTACACTTTGAAAGTCAAATTAAACTTCTTTAGACTATCCAAAGACTACACTGGGAGAAATTAACTCACTTTTCACGTGCAAAGAGAGAACTAAAAATTACCAGTCCTCATGAACCACTTCTGTACACTTTAATTAGTACTATTTTCACCCTGGAAAAAGAACTCACTTTTATGCGATCTTGTCATTTTATCAGATTTGGCAGAAGCATCTTTGACTCGGTTGTGATATTCTACAAGGAATGTTCTTTCATGTTCAAAGAAGTCATCCACATCCTACAAAACACAAGAACAATTTAAAAAACAGGATTTCACTCACTCTGTACAGAGCAATTGCAGAGTAAATTTGCATATATTGCTGTTGCAGTGACATGAAATGCAATCTGTTTTTATTGTCTAAAACACCATTTATGTAAATCGATTTCTTCACTTATTTTATCATGATCTGAAGTTTTATTAAGAATTAAGAATTCATAACAAGCATCTTAAAGTTGTGGATAACAAACTTGAAGTGAAGGAAATAATTTCACTACTAACTACCACTTTGGTGACAGAAAAATAGAATAAATGTCAAGTACTTAATAAAAGGACATCTACCTAGAAAAAGGGGAGAGGGGAAGAAAGACACCCAGTTGCACAAGATGCTATGGTCACAGCAGAGACGATATGAACTCCTGGCTCAGGAACGCTGATCTTGATGACAGATTTCTTTCAAGTTGGTAATGCAGGTAAACTTTAATATTTTCTGTATTACAATTTGAGATAGTTGGTTTATATTTATTTTAAAAAACCCTCTAAAATACCACAGATCCTCAGTACCATGGAATAGCCTACAACATGGGCTTTGAACAATGTGCTTATGAAAACTGCTGGTTATTTGGACTTTATATTTTTCTCCAAGTCATAATTAATCCATGGTTATATCCACTTTCCAGCAGTTCCAAAACTCAAGATATTGTAACTAGGAACTTTAGCTTCTCTAATTTGTTTGCAAATGGAAAGTTACCATTAGAAAGAAAGGAGATCAAAATCATCTTCTGCAGAATTTATGTTTGTTATAAAAGCAACATTTCAACTTTTAGAAAAGTTGAAATGAAATTGAATTTTCATTAAAATTCTTTTTTTTTTTGTCTCAGTTACATTCTTGCATACTAGGAAAAATAGTATCACCTCTTACTGCTGGTCTTAGCTTTGAAACAGTAGAAGGGTAGAAGGATGTTACAAGGCTGATAAAATTCACACTGTGTTAGTAACTTCTAAGCTGCAGCAGTTGCCAAAGCTAGTGCACCTTCCCACTATATAAAATGGCAAGCCAGAACAAAAAACAGATTATCAATAATCTCTGGATTAAAAAAAAAAAGCTTAATTTCATAAAACAGGGGAAAGAGTAGTGAAAGCCCTCTTTCACAGAAGCAATCAGATAGCTCTCAGTTATCACGCATCCAGGGCGACAGGTTCCTTTCCATGCTCTTCCTCTAATTCTTAAGTTACATATCGCTAGAAAAATCCCTGCTTCATTAAAAAAAGGGGAAAACAATGCTAATACATTTTAATTCTTGATATATTAAGCAGTAATCACCTTTACTCCTGAAACAATGACACCATCTGCTGATTTAACCATATTTTTAAAGAAGTCTTCAAGTTTCTCTTTCTTATTTTTCCCACGAACACTCAACTGAAAAAACAAATTCATTTATGAAGTTAGTTCATCTTCTGGAGGTAATAAAAGCTTTAAAAAAAAAAATAGAACTACATACCACAACTTGCTACTCCTAAATCAGTTTTCCTGCTCTCTGCTTAAGTCTTATACTCTGCATTAATGGGAACAGGGCACCATGCACCCATAATGACAGAATTTACTAGACTGTACTTTATCCCCTAAGATACTATTCCGGGGGGGGGGGGGGGAAACAAAAAAATTAAAAACAAAAAAA
>NW_010973368.1:974223-976912 GCF_000737465.1 Haliaeetus leucocephalus
AAAAAACCTCGCGGGGGGGGGGGGGGGAATCAGCAACATTCTAACACATACAGATAATACCAAATGTATAAGGTGTTATACATTTAGTTATCAGTAATACAGTATTTATCACACACACTATGGCTGTTGAGTTAACCTAGCATAATCAGGTTTTGCTCTTTTAAGTGTAGAATGGCAGATCTTTGACTTTCAGAAACTACAGAAGCATTTACCCCTCACCGCACAGAGGATAATGTTGGTTTCAGCCTCCTCATGCTCTTCCTGTCCATTTAAATTTGCCCAATTTAGGTAAACTGAGTTCCTGAACCAGTAAGCACTTCTACAGGAAGCAACAAGAGGATCCTCTGTAACATATTTTGAAGTTAAGCATGTACTCAGTTGAGCCAATCTTTGTAATGATTTCTTCAACATTCAATGCTGATTTCTGCAATTTTAAAATTGCAGAATATGAGCAACCACTAACTCCAACACTAAAGAGTTGTTATGAATCCAGAAAGTCCTCTCCTTTAACTCAAAATTAGATAGCAACTCAGTATGTAACATGTGGATAGCCACACTAGTCCAATATCTAGAAAAAAAATTAACCATATTTTCACCTACATTGTTAACAAAAAGGCTTTACTTATCAGAACATTTCATTAGAAATCCTCTCTAGTTTTGTTAGCAACAGAATTTAATCCACAGTTCCAAATGCTAAAAGTTAGCATTGTCTTTGTTGCATCATCCTTCCCCATAAAAAAAAGAAAAATTTCAGTCAAAGAGTGGACAAGTATAACATCATGTGAGATCAGCACCAAAAGCTAATCTTTTTAATCCAAAACATACTGGATTCCCATTAATATTTTTGATGCTGAGGCTAGAGCATATAGGGCATTTGGTTCCCCAGGTGGCAGGAAAAATGAACTCCTACAGACTAAATGAATTTCTAACTTTTACAATACAAATATGTCTGGTATGAAGGAATTGATGCAATTTGCTCCAGGAGGTAAAGCCCCCTTAATCAGTTTTCCATCCTACCATAAAAGTACATCTTGATTTCTACTGCCAGCAATTCAGTTTTCAATACTCACATCCTGATTATATTCCAAGAATACATGGAAATTTAAATCCTTTCTCAAAATAGGATGTGCTGCCACGCGACACAAAAACACTTCATGCATTGCAACTGTCTTCTTGAATATTGCCAAATATTCACTGAAAACAAGAAACAAAACATACATAAGAAATTCACATGAAGCAATTAAGTTTGAGATAAGCCTAGGAGCAGCTTTAAGACATCCTCAGTCAGGATACAAAATTATAAGCTGATATAGTAGAGGTTATCACTCCAATATTTGATATATACATAAGTAAATAGTACAACGGTAATACTAGGGGGAAATTCAAAGCCCTAAAATATTAAAGAGAGACTTTTAACGAAGATTCAACAAATACATTCTAATTTTTAATGCTAGCTAACACAGACTGGTTTGCTGAAAGTGTAACCTCATTTAATTGTCCTTTCCCCAACTCCCCAAAAATCAAGAAATTGAGATACAGACTACAATCACTAGGCACTATGTAGCAGATGTGCAAATTCCTTCCTCCCCATCTCCATCCCCTTGCCTATTTGCACCCTCCTTACTTATTTAAATATTCATGTAGTTTTGTTAGCTGTTCAGATAGTAGTCTTTTATTCCATGTTAAAGCACCTAGGCTTTTTGGGCTGAAGCTTACATGGATGTCTTGCTTCATAGTGGTTCTAGAAGTGGAATTAAGTGCTGCATTTGGTAGGTACAACCAAAAAAAAAAAAAATCACATTTAACCATGACAATCACATAGTTGCCCAGTTCAGCCAACTCAACTTTAAAGCAATTACTCATTTGTGATTTAATTAAGAGGAAAGCATTCTTATCAATACAAGTTTGCTAGAATTCATTTTGCTTTGCAAATCCAATGAATAAGATGTAACTTGTCCAGAAATGAGGAAGGCGCTCTTTTCCCCATTCCGAGGTCAAATGGTGAAATGATAATCAACACTTTTGCTTCCACTATGTGCAAGGAGGTTAAGATTTACATACCAGCAAACCAGCAGGGCCAGTGTTGGGAGATGTTTGATCTCAGTGAGAGTAGTAGTCATTCAGTGAAGACAAAAAAGGAGGATGCAGAGGATGGAGGTGGCAGTAGAAGAAACCCAAAGTTTTCTGTGTTATCCAACCCCTAACCAGACCACAAGAGAATCATGATCAGGGCCGCTGGAAAACCACAGATTCTTTAAAATTTATAGTGTTTTGCTAATTTTCAGTTTTCTGCATATGAAGTGTATATCTACTCTGCTATAAATTATATTGTACGTAACACCAATACAGAGCTTTTTAAGACATTTGCTCACAGCAGCTGGAGTTCGGAGAGAAAGCAGCAGTTCTAAGAGTTCAATGTACTTTTCTTGCCAATTCAGAGCTCTTCACAGAAGCAGTCTAGAAGCAGTGTAAATATACACTTGAAAACTGAAACCAATGACAGGAAAAAGATCAAAGAAGTGAATGCATGATAAGGAAAGGGGATGAAGCAAGGAGAAACTTCACTGTGTAACTCAATATGGAACAAAAAGCCTTAGAGCAGATATTTCAATACACATTAAATTCACAGTAAGGGAAAATACTATTTTCAGGAAGTATATTCTCCTTGTGCAAAAAAAAAAAAAAAGGG
>NW_010973368.1:976922-985720 GCF_000737465.1 Haliaeetus leucocephalus
AAAAAAAAAAGGGGGGGGGGGGGAGTGTCAATGAAAAAAGTATCTTCTAGTAATCTCCACATTTCCTGAGGAACAGAAGGTTGGCATCTATGTTTACAGTACCAACCACATGCAAAAACCCCTAGTTCAATCACTACATGTATAAACCTTAAAAGTCTCATTATGCTTATAAAATGTGGAACACCAAAACTAAAAAAGATAGAGATTACCTCCTCCCTTTGTAGGTGTTCTGTGAAGAAAAGGATGTAACTAGTTTTTTTCCTTATAAAAGAATGCTCAGGAACAAGCTGGGAGGATGGGGTTCCTGTTTCAGAAAATCTTCCGTGAAATTATTTCTACAATTTTCCTAATGGCTCTGATCATGATCACTAAGATAACCCTGGTTACGTAGCAACTGGATTCTCAAGCCTGTATCTCACAGAGAACCATTACAGCTAAATCAGAAACATGGGACAGCAAACAGCATTAAAAGTTGAGGGATATAAAAAAAAAAAGTAATCAAGTCTACATACGCCTCCAGTTCTTGTTTCATTTTGGTGAATTCTTCTTTAGTCATTGATCCTTCCCCTTCTCCAAGTTTCTGCAATTTCTCCCTTGAGGCATCAAAGTCAGGCCTGGGTGGTGCCGGTGGAATCTGGAATTGAATCAAATTTTTTTTAATTGCTCATCTTCTCAAACAACATCCGTTCAGTACAGGAACTGTAGATTGCCTGCAGCTTTTTAATATATGGCTCTCTTTCATCATTCATTACAGCATTTATGGATAAAGTCTCTCATTCATGAGTTAGACATGCTGCATTACTGTACCAATTTTGGCCAAGTGTCCTTGAAGATTACTAAAATATTAACTAATGGCTTCAGTAGTTTAATTACAACAGAAACCAAATAATACCTAGCTTTCCCATGACAATGAATCAAAACTTGAAATCATTATTTTATAATTAGTTTTGTTTTAACTTATTTGGTAAGGATTATTTCTTGTTTAAAGAAAAAAGAATTCCACAATGGTTTTCTCACCATCCATTTATAAATCCCCAAAACTTTAAACCAAAAAAACCATTCCATATTGTTTGCAGGCACTAGTTTTTTCTTACAGCACTGTTGACATTAAAGATACATCTGTTGAAATAACAAAGCACACAGTAAACAAGTCTCTAGGTTAATCTTGTAATATAGTGTATTAACATTGGAAGAAAAAACACCACAGTCAAACTAATCCTGAATTGCTATCAGTAAATGGACACAGAACAAAGCTAAACTATGCTTAAATTTTAGTTCACCGATATTTGCCCATTACATTAATGCGTTACAAAAAAGAAAAATCCAGCATCTACGCAGTCAACTGTCTGAAACTAGTTATTACCACACTGAAGGTCTAGTCACTTCAAATAGTTTTTCTCACTAAAAAAGACTAGCTCAAGAATGGTATGATACATCACAGATTATATTCATCATTATAATAGTCAATGAGAAATATACGTTTACCTTCTAAACCACAGTATATACACACCCAAAACACAAAATGAATACCTAACTTTCACACCAAGATGACAAATATTCCTATTTGTAATTAAAGTATGAACAGCAGCACCCATTTTTAATAGGCAGTATTGCAAGGTGACTATTTCGGGACCTCTGTTCCCCGGAGGCCTGAAATGAACTTCAAAACACAAGTTGTTGTGTATTAAGGTTCTCTGTAGTTCTAGGTGGTATTTGGGGGGGTGGGGCGGTGTCCCCTCCAACTGATTTACGGTAAAATTATTCTGATCTTCACAATGAAAACTGGAAAAGTCTAATTACTAGAGCTCAGTTACTGCACTCTGCCATTCCAGCTAAAACAAAGGCAACATGAAACTTGTAACGAAGTTAAACATAAGCTTGTAAAAACAATACCACCAAGTTATACAGTTCACCTATCTCCCACACTTTTAACACAGTGGACTAAAAATACACTTGGATACAGTTTAAACTACTCAATCCATAGGAGTGAAAGGCAAGAAAGTACAGCAACTACAGTTACTTTCCTGCAAGCTTGCTTCAACCATTAATTTTGTGTAACTGCATAAAATGAAGTATTAGAGCTTCCGATTTGATTTAGAAGGAATGAACATCTGCTATTTCCATTGCATTTAAAAGCAGTCACAAGTACTTTTGATACAGCCCACAGAAAACAGTGCACATAAACCAAAAAAACTGTTAATACTTACAATATAGCCAGCATAGTCCTCATTCTCAACAAAAGAATCATGAAGCCAAATAAACTCTTCATGTTGCCGGACAACAGAAAATTCATTTTGTTTGAAATTCGGTAAGGAACTCTAGAAGGGGAAAAGGAGGAAGAATTATGAAAAGAAAAAAAAAAAAAAAACAAACCAAAAAACAACCAACCAAACAAAACATATCAAAGAAACCCACAGCGTTTTCTTTACTATATGAAAAACACCTTGAAGTAACAACAAAAACATCCCTGTAAAAATAAACCAATCATCCAAGTGAGGATTTGACCAAAAAGAAGTTTGCACAGCAATAGTTACCCCTGTCTTAATTAGTGCATCAATCAATTGGAATGGGTTGCCCAAAGAGGCTGTGAAGTCTCCGCCCTTGGAGATATTCAAAACCCAAAGGGACAAGTCCTGAGCAATGTGCTCTGGTTCACCCTGATTTAATGGTGGGAATGAGGGAGGAGATGGGACTAAATTATCTCCAGAAATTTTATTCGAGCTCAACTTTCTATGATTCTGAGATTTATAAACACTCAAATCTAAAAAAAAGAAGAAAAGCCATAAACAACCAGTACCTAAAAATTATTCTTGCATGTAACTCCATTATGAAATACATTTTTAGAATCTAAAACCATGACTAATATAATACAAAATATACTGAAGAATAGTGAGGTATATTAAAGATTCTACCTGCAAATAGGCCAATTAATAAGCATGGGAATGGCATGACAACACATCAGTACGAAAAAACTGAACGTCAGTTTTTTCTAAACAGTTTTTTAACCTCTTAACTTTTTAGCCATCTTTTTCTTAAGCACTGCAGCTACACAGTCTCTTAAACATGAGATACCACTACTTTCTGATTTCCTTTGGATTGTGTTACACTTGTTTCAATAAACAGTTTAAGCAAACTTTGTTTTCTATATAGTTAAGAATATGTTCAGTGTACAAACCCAGGCTTTTACCTTTGTATGGACAGTGAATTTCACTTTGTCCCTCTCACTGAGTGCATCTGAGATATCCACTTGCAGAGCAGCATCAGTCTGGAGATCTACATTTATTGCTCTAAGCTAAACAAAGAAAAATCTATTTAGCTTAAATTTAAAAAAAAAAAAAAAGAGTTAATATATTTCCTTATTCTCCCCTTGAGAAGAACCCTGATCCTGCAATTCTCAATATCCTTAAAAGACTGAAGACAGATTATTAAAAACCCCAACATTAAAAGATTATTTCCAGTGGAAAAAGAAATTCCAGTCGTACTCCTTACGGCACACATGACCATACAAATAATTTCCTTTACTGTACTGCTTGTTAGTGCACTATTTTCATTTCTGTGTATTGTTAACTTGCTAGTAATTGAGATGGGCAAGACAAAGTACATTTACAGGCAGCAACAAGTTCAGTAGGTCCTTCTCTTCATTTCACCCGCTCCCCCAAACTGACAACCTGCTGTAAATAAATGTACTTGTAAAGGTAATTATAAAGGTACTAAGAGTTGAAAAGGTACTTTTAAGGAGAAAAGCAGTCTTATACTTCAAAGAAGCAAGAACTATTAAAAACCTGGTTTACTCACATTGTCTTACACTATTCTTTTGTTTAACATTTCCCATGATATACCGAAAAAGCAAACAAAAAAAAAAAATCCTGAACTTCACAGACCTGACTCCTTGGAAATATTTTTCTGGAAAAAAAAAAAAAAAAAACAAACCAGACCAAAACAAAAACCCAAACCCAATATTTCAACCTGTTCAAAATCAGCACAAGAAATGGCAAAAGTGCAAGGAATACGCATTTTTTTTCCACAAGACGTGAAACCTGAACTCTCTCACAAAATAATCCCAAAGTCACATTGAAAAGAAAATGAGACAACAATCAAATATAGAAAAATTGGAAGATTATCCGAGTACCACAATGTTTGGCAGTAACTGGACCAAAGGCTTCAACAGTACTTGATGAAACTAAGCTCATCTAGACCCCAACTGGAAATTCAAGTCCCCTCACCCTTGCACCCTTGTTGTTCTAGAGCAATTTGTCCCATGACAATTTCATCATCATGATCAACAGACATTCAGAATATTTTTTACAAGTACTAAGGCTAACTCTGAAATCTTCTCCAATCACATTGTCAAAAAATATTTCAATGTCATACTCATGAGGCTTACTTTTTACTGAGAGGCTGTTTTCTTTGATGCTGCATTTTTTCTAGAAATACCACATTCTACAGTATAAAACTGCTTTGCCATACAAAGATACAGACTTTTTCCTGCCAAATTTTTCAGGACTGCATTTTGAAATCCATACTCAAGTACAAAAATACTTTTAAGTATCACCAACACACAGTACAAAGGTTATACATGAGCAGACTTTGAAGGTAACACTGCAAGGCACCGGAACAGCACTAGGAGAGAAGCATCAACCGCCACATCTTGTTTTCTGCCAGTTATCTTAATCCTTACCTTAAATCATAGTGGTCAGCTCCCACTCTAGTTTTAACCTCAATGCATGGACAATTCTGCTGCTTATGTAGCAGCAACCAGATTAATACATCTTAGAAATAATGTGTTAAAGTACACCAAAATCATACACTAACATATTCTGCTAGGGTAGCAAAATCTAACAGTTCAATAGCTATTACACAAATAGCAATAGCTTTTCCTTACAGCAAAGTTGGAAATCATTAAAACCACTGCACAGTAACATATTCACAGATGTGATTCAGGCATCGCTTTTTGTTTTGTTTTCCTAAGGTTTAGGGGATCACTGCCTCACACAAAGGCATATTATCATGCAACAATCCATTGCAGATCACTTCTCAGAGGCAGAATCTCATAGCTCCTACTGAGTTTCCAATGTGCTTAACTTCTAATTTAGGAAAGAAAAATATAATCTGACATACCAATGTCTGCCTTATGTCATGACACCACATTTTTCAGCTTGTAAAAAAGTTTTTAGTGGTTACCCTGCCTGGGGTACTGTTTGTTTTTCTCCAGTCCCCCAGAATACATTAACAAACAGAGTAATCTCAGCAAATAATCTGGATTATCCAAATGGTATTTTTGCAGTCTTTCACAGGTCACAAAAATTGCTACTAAAATATTTCTTTTCCCTCCTTTTTTAAAAAGTGGTACAATACAAAATTCTAAGATTCAGTACAACAGCTGTTCAAATTTGTGACTAGTGCATATGCAGTCTCTAGTGCAGCACACCCTGGCTGTATGCACTATTCACAACTTTAGAAACAAAATGCTTATCTGTGCTGAGAAAATTAAGAACTACCTAAATGTGACAACATCACTCATGACATAACTGTAAAAGACTATTTGTTTGATTTATACTGAGTTAAGTTTGTAACAGTTTTGAAGAGTTTAATCATATGTTAAATTATGCTGTGTAGCTTGACTACCAACGGGGAACATTTTCATCTGCAATGGTAATGAAGCATTTATGAAAGGTGTCAAAGACAATCAGAAAGTTGAAGGACTTTAAATGTATCCATGTGACACAATGGTTCACGTTGCATTACTGGGAATTAAATTCACAACATCACACAACAAACTTAAGCAATCACTTCATCACTACTTCCAAAAGAAAACCACCACCAATTGATGGTTTCCTAGTCATGAAGGGAGTAGAAAATGAAAAAAAAAAAAAGCTACAAAACCTGATTTGGATGAGAAGTCTGATTTGGAAGAAAACTGAAACGTAAGTGCCTTAAATTCTGAAAAAAATGGAGGTGGGATACAGTCCCTTTGTACCTTGCCCCCCCTCTCCCCAATCTAAAACATGCCACATAGCACAATAATTTTATGCTTAGATACATGCTCTACACCCATACCAAACAACTTGCAAAACAAAACCTAATTTAATTTAGCTGCTTTACAGTTTCCTGTGCTATACCAAGAAAGTCCCTGTTTTATTCAAACGATCTAGAAAATACCAGAAGCCAAAATCAGGGCTAAGTGATGTTACAGTACTAAAAGAGAACACAATGCAAGTAGAGGATTTAGCACCTAAGCTCTTGCTCAAGGATCAGTTATACTTCAAATGATAATGGAAGGAAGCTGGTAGAGACAAGGGAAACAACCAAACCTTACATTGCCGGGTAATGTCATCAAGTTAACAACAGTAACTTCTATGCTCTAAGCTCTTTCAAAAATGTTAGAGAAAAGGACCCTTTCTTCGGCATGTTCTTTACAGGCAGATAAATACACAGAGCAAGGGAAACAAACAATACTTTTACAACAAAAGATTACAAAGTGTCTTCACAGCATTGAGTTTCTAGCAGACCTGTTCTAAGGGATAGCTCATTTCCCCTAAATGAGGAGACAAGAGCATTAGCCAAGTCGGCTAAAGTTTATAAAGATATAAAATACACAAGACAATACTAGTAGAGCAATACTATACCACCTTTCAAAGCGGGTATTGTTTACATTAGTGAGAGCACAAAAAAGCCCAACAGGAATCAACTTACTCCAAGCAAACTCAATAGTACCTTCCTAAGTGAGATTTAGAAAAGCAATTCCCCTAAGTTCATTTTATGCACACCATTTATAATAAGTTCCTTCTACAGACCACCCACTGCTACTTCCTCAAAGATGATTCTCAGTGCTTTGTTTTACAATTCTCCGGAAAAGGCTCCATATGGTATAACACAATTGTTTGAGAATTACTGTTCTATGTGGCATCGACATAATTTCCAGCCCACTTTTCCATCCCATCACCCCCATGTTAAACTTAACACAGCTGCAGCTGACCAACATGACTCTGAAGAGTTAAAAGTACAGTTGTCATAGCTATATCTCAATTCTAGAGAGGAAAGAGTACTGATTTGCAAAACTAAAAGCTCAATTACTCTAACCAGAAGTTGCCATCCATGCTCTCAAATAAAGGCTGGACCTACTACTCGTTTTTTAATCACAAACAGAGGAAGGCGACAAATCAGAACCAGGAAAACACTTTATGAAAAGCTGTTTATTTTTACTACTGCTACTAAGAAAAAAGTTATGGTTTTGAGGATTAAAGCATAGCAAATCTGTCCATGAGCAGACTGCCAGTGTTGCTTTTGATTAGATTTTCTGTACCACAATCAAAATCAGGCAGATAACCTATGTTTTAACCCCAGGAATTCACACACCAGTGAAAGAAATAAAACTCCAGTGTGACTGAAAATAAGAAACCTAAAAAAATTAGGGAAAGGAGGAGGACACTGTTCTGGTTTAATTCCTCAGTGCTGGATGAAGATGGGGGAGGGGAAGGAAAAAAAAAAAAAAAGACTGCACTTGGCCAACTGAGATGATGTAAGTTGTCCAACAGCACAAACAAGACTGCTAAGAGATTTCTTAAGGCTTTCAAATTACCCTGTGAACTCTGACTACCTGTAGCCTTAGAGGGAAAACTAATAACCAAACAAACAAACAAGTTTCACACGGGATCAGATTTGCATTGTTATATTCTACCCGCACCTTCAGATAAAGACAACTTATCTGTGCACTTCATACCAGGGACGACCTGTGTAAAATACAACTCCATAATTAACAAGCTCTTCGGTCCTTGTTCTGAAGACACTCAAAGGACAACAGTTTCCACCTTCTCTCTTTTTCATCCAGTATTCTTACTAAAGTAGCTGTATAATTAAAGGGAAAAGCTCTACAGTGGCCAGAATTGGCCTAATACAATACTAGAATTCTTTCTTTAATTTCAGGTCATAAACCGGAATATAAAACACACTGAATTCCTACCACCTGCATACAGGCAAAAATCGCTTAGTACTTACTGTTATATTTGACACTTGAGTATGGCATGCATTACAAAAGGGTATAACAACCCAGTGTTTTTCAGATTTTGTATTTTTAATAATATACTGGATGTAGCCACTTTAATAACCAGCATCAGCCAAGGCAACCTAAGCAACCCAGAAGCTGCTCTCCTACCTTGCTCGGAGTCAGTCTTTCTCAAGGTATAACCAATAAGGGTAATCGGTCTGAATAAGTTATACACACTAGATTAGCTGATTTGCTGCTCAAGTGAGGCAGGCAAGTTAAAGAAAGATGGATGCAGCAGTTAGAAGAGAAAGGAAGGCCAGAAACTGCAGGGCAGAGAAAAAGGTTTTCTCAGTAAGGAAACATAATCATGGCATCCTGTCCCACCAACAGAACTTCTTTTCAATAAAGAGTTTACTACGCAGCGTGCGCCTGCAACCTAAACGTCCCATTGTTATCTATGGGAGAGCCTCTAGGGCCTAAAGAGAGAAGAGAGGGCAGGACTATTTCACCTAGGCCCTGGCTCACGATTAAAGATGGAACCTGGCGCTCTCCACCAGGCTGGTCAACCTGGTCAGGACCGCAGCACAACGGGGGCGTGCGCAGGGGAGGGGGGGCGCGTATCGGCGCAGAGCAGAATACCAACCTCTAGCAGCACATACAGCCCCCTCGCAAGCCATTCCAACAAAAGCACGAAAGAGCGGCCCTTCCGAAACTTGGGTGACAGAACAATGAAAAATTCAAGGCAAAACACGCGCACGCAGAGACCAGTTCCAGAGGGGGGCTCTGCTCCCTCCTCATTAGCGGACGCCGGCAG
>NW_010973368.1:985734-986134 GCF_000737465.1 Haliaeetus leucocephalus
CCCCCGGCCCCCGCCCCCCCCGGCGCCCCACGCCCCCCCCCCCCGGTACCCACCGCCCAGCGGGCTCCGGCCAGGCAGCGGCCGGAGGGCCCCCCGGGGGAGGGGGCCGACCCTGCCCTCCCGCACCCAGCCCCCAGGCGCCGGGGTCCCTAACGCCTCCCCTCACGCGGCACTTACACCTCGGTCCTCCTCCGAGAGGAAATCTGGGCCGTCGTCCGAGCCTTCCTGCGGGGGGCGAAGGGGAGGAGGCGGAGCGGGCCGGGGGGACGCGGAGGGGCACGGCCGGCAGCAGGGAGGGTGGGGGGAGACAAAGCGCACAGGTTAGCGACCCGGCCGCACACGCCCGCCCCGCCCCGGCACCGCGGCCGCCCCGACACCCACCATCATGGCTGCTCGCAGC
>NW_010973368.1:986480-1004725 GCF_000737465.1 Haliaeetus leucocephalus
GGGGGGAGGCGAGGGGAGCCGCCCCCGGGCGGGGAGGCCGCGGCCGTGGCCGCGCGTGTCGCATCCGCCTCGGTTTTCCCCTTTGCTGCGTGGGTGTGCGCTGGCCCGCGCGGCGGCGGCGCGCCTAGGGCTCACGGGTGGGTCTGGCGAGCGGCGGGACCGTGGTGGTCAAAGTGCAGCCACACTCCGGGGGTGAACGGTTCCCGTGCGCGGCGTGCAGAAGCGAGGGTGGCTTTGTTGGCGCGTGCGAAACTCGAACGCTTGGCGCGCTGAGGGCAAGTGTGCAAAACCTCTGGAAATGTACGTAACGGGCAGAACTCTGCTGCCGTCCCTGACCTTAACTCATAACCGATGGCTCTCGTGCTGCCCTGCTTGCTCTTCTTTCCGTCATTTCTGTGAAAGATGGGCTTCACAGCACCAGCCCGTCGCCACATGCCTTCTTACAAGCCTATGTGTGAAACGGACTACACAGTTACACAGTGCTAGAAATTAAGTGGTTTATAATACACCTTTGATTTATGGGCAGTTATGTGACTAAAACTGATGACCGCCTTTCATTCAGACTAAGAAATGGAGCCGTTAAATGCCCCTTTGTCTAATGACAGTGGAAAACATCAGCGACTGCAGACTAAACCGAATGTAAGCGTGGAGGGTAGGGAGTCCATGCCTGAGACTGCATTTTTCTGTGAATCAGAGCTAGAACAGCCAAGAAACAGCCTCAGGGTGGGGTTTCATGATCGGCAGAAACCAGTGTAAGCATGTGCCATTCCTAAGAGATGGTGGCAGGTGTGGACATTAGCACTCTCGTGGGTGTACAGTCAGACAGATGAGGGCATTGATCCAGCTGCAAATTAATGCTGCAACAAATGATTAGTTTCCGTCTGAGTCAGCTCCATAATTGTCATGGTTTACCCCCAGCCAGCAGCTAAGCACCACGCAGCCGCTCACTCACTCCCCCCCCATCCAGTGGGATGGGGGAGAAAATCAGGAAAAGAAGTAAAACTCCTGGGTTGAGATAAGAACAGTTTAATAGAACAGAAAAGAAGAAACTAATAATGATAATGATAAGACTAATAAAATGACAACAGCAATAATGAAAGGATTGGAATGTACAAATGATGCACAGTGCAATTGCTCACCCCCTGCTGACCGACACCCAGCCAGTCCCCCAGCGGCAATTCCCCGCCCCCACGTCCCAGTTCCTAAACTAGATGGGACGTCCCATGATATGGAATACACTGTTGGCCAGTTTGGGTCAGGTGCCCTGGCTGGGCATGAGAAGCTGAAAAATCCTTGACTCTAGTCTAAACACTACTGAGCAACAACTGAAAACATCAGTGTTATCAACATTCTTCACATACTGAACTCAAAACATAGCACTGTACCAGCTACTAGGAAGACAGTTAACTCTATCCCAGCTGAAACCAGGACAATAATCCAGCCAAGCCCATAGTTACACATGCACTAGTGGGACCAGACCACCGCTTGCCACAGTAGCACCATGGATTTAGACTGGACTAAGCCGATCAGGAAACTACACCTTGAGAAATGCTACTCATGCGGCCTCAAGATAGGTGAAGAGAAAGCTTTCTGAGCTCTGTACTGCTTAGAAGTGTGCTTTGGAATTCAGAAATGGAAATTGTCTCTTGGAAGTTGTTCTTAGCAGGGCTGCGGAAAGAGGCCTTTGACTATGCATTTTGTAAATAATTAAAAAAAAATCTGTTCTCTAAACAATTTTCAAGTACGTGGTCTGTTTCTATCTTGATACAGACATGCACAACATCATCCAAAGTACTGACTTACTACTCAGGTCAAGAGAAGTAAAAATATTTTACAAGATACAGAGAAAGAGTATGCGACCTCTGTTTAAACACTGACCTGGTCATGCTGAAGGGGTGAAGACAAAGCCACACAAGGAAACTGATTTCTGGGGGGGTTCACCTGCATTCGTTAGCATCCTGTTCTGTGCACAGTCTGGGCTCAATACCATACCACCACGCCACCTAGCAAACATCTATTTTTCTGGAAAAAAACTAAAATCAGTGACAGAATGAGCTTTCTTTTTTTTTTAATGTTTATTATTTATTGTTAATACGGTTTTGTAGGACCAAAAAACCCAAGTCAAAGAGTTGAGGAAAGGCTTCACAAGCGATGGAGACACAATTCCCTCTCCCAGGGGACAGCTAAGTAGTCCAGCTGACTGGCATGAATCCAGCAGGATGACCATTTCAGGAGCATCTACAAAAAGTAAAGTTAATATGGCTTTCCAGTGTGCCTCTGGGAGCAGTTCAGTCATGTTTTGGATGGTGCAGAGGCTCATGAGGGACATATATTCCAAAACAATAACAGTACTGTGGCTCTAAAGGTGGTCTGTACCAAATGACACCAAAAGTGCTTAAGCAGCAATGCTATCCATGATCCTAATCTTTCATACTGCCCTGATCGACTTATTCCAGCTCCATGTCTTTTGTCCCCATGCTCCTCCCAGCTGGCAGAGCAATGCTTGCTGCATGCTCTTTCTGCTTCAGCAGCTGAGAGACAGATCATATATGCCACGGAGACATCCTAGCTAGTAGGTGGGAGAAGAGGACTACCTCTTCTCAGTGCTCTTCTGTCAAGACTCAGGTTAATGAGCCTGCTCTGAGGCTGCAGGATCACATTCAGTTTCCTTCGACAGCTGAGGAGTTTCCTTTGACAGCTGAGTCTTCCACCTAAGGAGTTTCCATCTTGGCTCTTTGCACACTCTCCTCTATGTCTACACAACAATAATAAACCAGGTCAATGAACTAAATATATCCCAGCAAGAATTAAATTACACGTTGTAACTGAGGCAATCTGACAGCCCTTGGTACCATCCCATTCCTCCCCTCCTTCTCCACACACCTCGCTGTCTACTTTATACCAACGCTGGTCTTCAGCAGGCCCTGACTCCAGTCAACCTGTCTCACCAGCAGAAAAATTACACGGGAAGGGAAAACCATTTTGACGGGTGAGTTGCATTGTCTCTGATAAGCTGTATGGCTGGCCCAGAGGAGGATGCAGGAAGCCAGAAGAAAGGAATGTCTGGGGGTCTCAGATGACATCTTGAGAAATTATTCCCTTTACCAACAACATCTCACTTTTGCTCCAGGACATGGTCTGACTCACTCAGCTACTTATTTTTTGTCTCATTTTTCCTCCCTTTTTCCCTCATTTTTTCTTTTCTGCTACCGTGTTTTATTTTGTCTCATTTTTAGCTGCTGACCATTTGAGGCAAGGTTCATCATTATTCGGAGTTTACAGAGCCATAAGTAGAAAGAGGGACCGATCCTGCGCCAAGTAGGGGAAAACTGCAGTCCCGTAAGCCATAGGTCTTCAGATGTTTTAAAAACATTCCCCTGCAAAAACCCATAATGTCAGTAGATGGTGCTATATACATAGTTTTAGGAATGCTTTTTGGCCGAGGTTTACCCAACCGGTAACATTTCCTTTGTGTTTGAGTGTAATATCCCTGGAAACCTAGAAGCCACATAATTTAAGAAATATTTGGCTTTTATCAGGGAATCACTGCAGAGACCTAAAAGCTTTCCACTCCATGGCGTCATGTCATATAGTACTACCTGTACTGTATGACTAATCATGGAGTAATTCAGTGAAAGCAACTGTTTGATGTATGCAAGTGCTGTAGTTCTGATATTTCATTAGCTGATATATATTTTCTAAAAGTGTGAGGAGCTATTCTTCATGCACTTTTCTCTTTTGAGAAGTCTCTCAACTTCCCTTTCTAAACCTAATTACTCTCAGTTTCCTTCAAACAACCTCATGTATTGTTTATGTGGAGCTCAAATACAACATCTTGCAGACAAACTGTGGTCATCAGGACCAGCTTTCCTGTATCTCAGTGCCAGATTGATTCCTCCTTTCATTTCATCTTTGAGATGAAAATATTTTACTCCCTTACATACTTCATTTAAATTTTTCTCTACAGCTGCTAACTGAAACTGTATTAAGGAACCGTATCATTAAAGCTATATTGCAAGGCTTTTTTTGTGGCAGAGCAGATAATTACATTTAAAAAAGATGAATCAATATTTACCTTTTATTTCTGTGGAAAACTAGAGCTTTTAAGTGTAATGTTTTCAGAAGATTAAGGCTGAAGGAGAAAAAGGCTTCAAAATCCTATTACAAAACCAGTCTAAAAAGCTCAGTTAGCAACAGAGGCTTTTTACCTGTTATGGAGATAGATCACGTTACAGCAAAAAACGACTATCAAACTGATCATATTCCTTTAGGAACACAAAGAGGTTGTGAGCAGGATTAAAAGAACAGAGAGGGGAAAAAAATGTGTAATATTCTAGTGAAGAAAGCGAAATATAGCTTAGTACAGTGTGTGCCTAGTAACTTCTAGCCATTCTGAAGAACAATAATTTCCATCAGAAAAAAAGAACCTGTTTCTCAGTATGGAATAGACTTCTGTGAATTCCAAAGCGTAATGGGGCCATATGCAAATAATAAGGATGTGTGGGTTTCTATTCAGACTGCAGGGACCCTGAAAAGGCTCACTCTGCAGTTTTAAAAATCCTGGCCTCCTTGTGCCAGATGCTGACTATATGTATGCATATACATTGTAATGCAATTCAGCACACTTCTTCCCTAGGAAATAATCTGATTTTTTTCTTTTTTGCGTTTTAAAAATTCATTTACATGGCATTATAGACACATTCTGTCTTTGTCTGCCATGAATGACTTAATGCCCATATAGAGCTACACTGATGTAGAAAGTTGAACAATCTAAAGCCTCATTTTTCACCGGTGCCATGAACTAATGCCAAGAAGCTGTAAGGGGAAGAATACATTATCCAGTAAACGAAGGTAAAAATCACTTATTCTGAGCTCTGAACCTTTTGAAGGTTTTTTTCTTCTTTGGATTGCATACTGTTATTAACCTAATCGTTGTATTTCTATAATAGACTGCAGGCAATCATTGCTCTACAGAAATACTTCATTGGAAATGGGTGCACAAGGAGACTGCATCTCCCATAGCTCCTATAGGCTTGTCTAGGAAAGAGCCTATAAAGAAGCTCTGTCCTCCCCTGGCACACAGGGATGCATAGAAATGTTTATAAATAAAATCACAGACTGATCAGCATTTCGGCTGCCTACTCTGGATTTAAAGCCATTGAACTCATCTCTTTTCCTAAACTCCAGTCCCTTTTGCTTTATAAACCAGCTGAAACATGGAGCACTTCAGAGAATATTCTGAGAGAATCCTTTTTTTATCACTCTTCCCAATTCTTAGTATGTCTTTCTTTAAGAGAAAGACAGAATTTCTGGCCTCACCTTTGCTCCAGACTAAGGGTTTTACTTGCACCAAGTACTGGCACAAAATTCTTTAAATTATTGTAACAGAAGTTACTATTATAACAGAAACAGAAAAACCTTTTTGTTGACATCACAGCTGAAACCAGGGAGTTTCTTTTCCCACATTACTTCTCAGGTTTTTAATTTTAGAGCTGCCTGGTTTAATGCCTGGGTTGTGGAGGGCAATAGGAATGCCTTGAGATATCAGCCTCCCAGTAGAGTCTTAACTCTATCAGTCAGTAACTGCAATGGTAGGAGCATTATGGGAGACTTCTCCGAAGCAGTTTTATTACACTTTTCACGTCAGATGTTGACGAGTCTGAGGTAAAAATACCAGAAGGCCATTTACAGTAGTGCTTTCATCAGGGCTAGCACTGATGATTCTTGTCAGGGCTAGGGAATAGTAGAATAGATTCAAAAAAAAACCCTCAGTATAAATAAGGCCTTGTTGATGAAATTGTGACCAAGAAGGATAAAAAGCAGATTTGCTAACACTGACCTCGTACACGTCATTCCTCAAAGGCCAGCTCTGCCCCAGCAGGGCAGCACCAGGCAGGGCAGACAAAGCAGCTCTTGTCATCTCTTGTCACTGGTACAATAATGGGTATCGGGAAGGACTGCACAACGCTGCTTATTTTGCCAGAACAGACTGAATGACACTTTCTGCCTAATTCAGTAGATACCTATTGTTGGGGACTATTAGTCATTATTCTTTGTCTTTTGCTCCCTGCTATCTTATTTCCTTTTCTCCTAATACTTTTTTGTTTGCTTTTCAATTGTTTTCCCCTCTTTTTTAGTATTTAGCATTTTTCCTTCCTAATCTCTCATTCCCCTTCTAATCTGTCTCTTCTTTTCTCTTTGTTAGACCACCCCATTCCATGCCCCAATTTCCTTTGGTCTTGCCTGAGGGTAACTGTCTGTTCTCTCCAGCTAATGGCAAAATGACACCTCTCCCCTCAATCCCAAACCTTCCAGTCCTCTCTGTAATCAGTCCCAGATCATTCCATTTTTGTCTCTTCTTATTCTCAGTCTTATATTCAGTCTTCTATTCTCCTAATGTGCTCCTCGCTGGTTTCTTGCTCACTTGAATTTCATTGTTGCCCTCCTTCATGTCTGGCAGGTAGCCATACTCTTCTGAGCTCTTCCCTGAAAACCTTGGATGTCTCCTAGCACATCCTATGAATGCCAGTGGTATTAGAGCATCACTTGCAGCATGAAAGAATGTGATGACCACTAACCTGGTCTGCTTGAGGCAACATTCACAAGCTTGCCAACAATAACCAGGTGTCCTTTGTCTTCCTACATGTATCAGGTGAGCCTTACCCAACCAGCATGCTAAAGACTTTCTGACCAAAGGGGTCTCATTCAAAATGATCAAAGACAAGCCATGAAAAAAAAACCCCACACCACATTATTTCTGATGTATGTTTACCAGAGAAAAAGCTGAGTTTGATAGATGCCATCAACCAGCATTAAAACAACAATCAGCTGAGGCATTATTTAATGGCCAGGGGCAGCTCTTCAAATGTGATGATGTCTGACTCAAAACCAAAGCTGCTTCCCTTTCCAGGTGAATCTGTTGTGACACTCATTACAGCACAGCTGCATGGGAGCAGCCACCCTAAGACACATCCTGTGTTTCATTCACAGTCTTAAACGCCTGCTTGCCCAGTCATCCAGCAAAAAAAAAAATATTATATGCTACATTCAAATGTGTTCCTTTCTATATAGTATCTTCAGAGCCAGAGGCCCTAGGACTGACTGACTTGAGGGGTAGTCAGAAAAAAAATAAATCCGGTCACGTAGACATTGGCTGGCCAAGCCTATCACCCTCTTGGTTCTCTTTGCCTGACTTAATAGCTATGGAGATGCAGATGCTTGTTAATTTTAAATTGTGTTGGATAGCCAGTTGCAATAAGAGGCATGGGTTAAGATGCAGCCACACAGACCACTCACTGTTAGGCTTCCCTGCAGTTTTACTTCCAGCTGTCTGCTTTTGAGTTAACATCTCCTGAGACAGCTTAACTTGACTGATGGTGCTCACTGCAAAACAGCCAGGATGTGTGCAGGGTGATCGTAATAGCTACACGGAATAACTGATTCCCATAGCGTGGCCGCCAGCACTGGAGCTGCAGCCCATGCTTCCAGACAGGCCAGTTCTGGCTGGTTTATCACACCATCTCTCTGGATCTGGAGATGCTGAACATGAAACAACCATAGAGCGCAGTTTGGATTAAGCCCATCAAAGGTCATGCTGCTGCTGGAGGGGAAGTCATGCCTCCCCCTGTGCCCCTACTCCCTCTGCTGTCCCAGCGCTCCCTCAGTGCAGCCCCGGGGGCAATTTACCTGCTCTTCTTGCAGGATCAGTTTCCAGCTGGCTCACTTGAGCCAGCACGACAGGAACATAGGGAGAGTATGAAGGGCAGCACCCCACCTTTCAGCAGCAGTGCAGTTTTAGATTGGCTTAAACCTTTCAGGAAACCTCTTGTGGCATTAATAATGGATTATTTCAACCTGCACTTCAACAAAGATGAGCCCACAGGTACATTACAATAAAGCACCCTGCTGTGAAAACCCAGTGGGCACACCAGGAAAAATTCACGTGGCCCCTGCTATGGTGTTTTAAACTAGTGGGGTGGTTTTCACTGATGGACAGGACGTGTCATCGGGGAAACACACTGAGCCTGTCTCAGCGCAAATTCAGCTGGGATAGCTTGCATCACAAGAGAGATCTGCACAAAGCATGCACAGCTGCAGATAACAAAAACACCTGTCCATCAGCCTCTAGTCACCACAACTTTATGATGTTGATCAGGCCACGCTATAATCTGGAATGAAGGCTAATGGAATAGCATTTGGATCTCCATTAGCACTTTATTCAGTTGCAATAGTCCCACAGTCAAGGCAAAGATAATATGATACTATTAGAGGTTATATCTTTGCAGGCAGAAATTAGAACCATAAGTCTGCATTTGAGAGCAAACAAGCCTTGTGCTGCAATGTGGGGAACTGAAGCATTCAGTAATTGAGACACTGACCTGTACTGCATGTGGTCAGAAAGAGAGATACTGTAATGTCCATGAGCGGGTCCAGGATCAGCTCTTCAGAGAAGACCTGAGCACTGTTACAGGATCAGGTCTTTGGAGAAGAACCAAGCAGTGTTACGGATGCTTTTTGTCCCAGCTGGTCAATGTATGGTGGAGGGAAGAAAGGAAAGCACTGGTGCTTTGACTTTGTTTTTTCTTTTTCCACACTTGTGCCTTTTGACTTCACGGATTTTTGCATCTGAGTGGGTGGATCTGATGGTGAACAGGTGAACCAGTCTCACTGATAATTTTACATGTGGCCAAAGGGAATGCTGGGCCACATGGGTGGCTCTGCAGATGTGAACTGAGCAATGGGAACCAGCCTAGGAAATGCTTCCAGTCCTCCCATTGGAATCAAGCTCTCTCCTTCCCAAGGTACAAAAACAAATCCAGAACATTAGTTTGGGTTTGGGAAGGTCAGCTGTGTTATCCTAACTGCTGTGTTCAGATCCGTCCACAATTATCACAGCAACTGTGATATGTAGAGCCAAATCCTGCTGATACATGGAATAGCATGGGCACCAGAAATTCTTCTATCAATCAGGGCAGTGTTTGACTGCATGCAAAAGGCAGGGGGTTGAGTGTCCTGTTCATTGCTGCTGAGTTCCCAGGCCTTCCTGTAAGCTCTCTGCCCCTGTGGCAGACACTGTACAAGTTCACAAAGCAATACATACCAGGACTGAAGCAGGGAGCTGTGCCTCAGGACTGGTGAGGCATCCTCATCCAGGCCAGGGAAAAAACAGGAATAAATTCAGACCCTCCTCTGGAGTGGGTTCCTTGCACTTTGTGCACTAGGGCTGTTAAAGGCAGCTTTGGCACTGAAAGTATAAGGACCTGCAGGTACAAAAGAAACACAGATCCTTAATAATCTTTATTTTTGAGAATTATTTCAGGGAGATTACCCACCTGAGCAAGACAGTCAGGAATGCACCTCCTTCCACTCAGCTCTTCTGCTAGTGCAAATCAATGTTTTTCCATTAAAGTCAATGGAGCTTTGCTGATTATATGAAGTCAAGATCATTATGTACAGTTTATTGGCTCTAGTCATTTGATAATACTCTACAATGGGAAATCTTTTACCTCCGCTTCTTTTATAAAGCACAAAGGACCCATACAGTTTCAGATCATTATATTTTGCTCTAGTCCCACCTTCTCAAAAAAATTCCTTTTGTTATTTCTCACTTGAGAGGGCAGCTATGACTAAGTGGCTGAACAAAACCTTCAGATTTACCAAACCTGCAATGCAGCTCATTTTCCACCCTTCACAGCAATGCTATTCTTGGAATCACACTTCGAAATCTCCCCACCCAGAGAATCAGTGCTTTACAACAAAGGTAGTCACCAGTGTAAAGCCCAATTGCAAATGCACAAAATGAAAGTTTTAGGTTAAATTTTGCCTTTCACATCTCATAGAAAAAGCGTTTCTTTGCTGTATTTCTTATTTTACAGCTCCATATAATCACCCAACCGTAGCACTGAAGACTGAGGGGTTCCAGTAATACATCCTGGCAATGGATTCCCCCTCCAGTTGGGGCTGACCTTCTTAGCTCTGGACTTCATGTAATCCCAGTCATACAGTCACAAAACCAGCTCTGAGCCACCAACAGCTAAGACTTTTGCTTAATAATGACTACTTTATCTTAGAATATATGTTAATTTGTGCTCCATAAAACACCCCAGTGTGGTGTGCTGGTACAAAACTGTACCAAGCAAGCGCAACAGAACTGAGTTACACCAAATTGGTACCTGTGGGACAAGCTTATGGGAAAGGACAGCAAAAAGTGTCGTACTGGTGATTCATTAGGTGATGCTCTTCCCTCTGCAACGATTCTGAACCAATGCCCTAAGGTACATGTGGCTCTGACTTCCACATGAATCATAAAATGCTTTGGCTTCTTGAGATGTGATTGTGTGTGACATGCATAATCTTTGTGACAAGCTAAAGCAAATAACAAGAGCAAGTAAGGTTCAATCAGGTTCAGTAAGGCTCTTTGTTAAATCTACACACTTTCAGCTCAAGTCCCCTCCTAGCATTCTAGCAATTCTTCTGACCCCCTCCTCTTTGAGCCACCTGCAGTTCACATCTGGTTCTGAATCTAAAACACATCAGTACTGAAATTTATTTTAAGGACGTGCAACATCACAGCTTAGTCTGAAGTGCTGCCAGCTATTGATTCATATCAGGCAACAAGGCTATGACGTAGGGCTCCACAGTAAGATAACAGCACACCCCATAGTTGAAAGTTGGCTAAATGACGCTTATAGAATTTGTGAATGCCACCCACAATAAAGTTTATAGCTTTTGTTTTCATATTTCCCTTCTTTTGTACATTTCTGAGACACTTTTATAATTTTTAATAGAATATTAGAAAATTACTTCATTTGTTCTAGTACTTAGCATTTTTATTTTTAATGAAGTACCAAATACTTGGGGCTTAATTCATTAACAATAAAAGTCAGATACCAATCTCTTAATATTAATTTTTAGATATATTCAAGCAAGGCAATAAGTGAACTAGGCAGCTGCCAAAGCATGTACATCTGAGCTGAATAATGATCAGGATTTTATGACACATTTGGAAGGGAAATGTAATAAAAGATAAAGAGGGATATGGAAGTGGGATAAAAATACCCACTTATCATTGATAAATTATTCTAGACTTGTTTGATATATTTATTTGATAAAATGATTGCCTGTTCTTACAGAGATAGACACTAGACCTAATCTTGCTGGACTCCTGAATGTATCTTGTACAACATTAATTAAGATGAAAATCAAGACTAACATATGAACTGTAAAGCATATAAGAAACTGACTGAAGGGGAGTCTTCTGTCAGGAGAAAGGGGAATTATTAATGGAGTTTCCTAGATTCACTCTGGGAACAATCTTATTTAATCTTCTCATTAATGACCTTGGCACAAAAAAATAGGAAGTCAATGAGCTAATGAAATTTGCTGCCAACACAAAACTGGAAGGTGCTACTGATACAGAAGAGGACTGGAGTATCATGCAGGAAGACCTTCATGGCCTTCAGAACTGCAGTAACAGAAATAGGGTGGAATTTTGTAGTGAATCATGCAAAGTGATTATCTTAGGGGGCAAAAGAAATTTCTATAAGCATGAGGAAAGAGCAGAGGAGGAGAAAGAAGTAGATGTATCAGTCACATGATATATATCAGACTCTAATGGAAGAAGGCATAGGATCCTGCGATGCAGAGAAAGCAATGCATTAATATCTTCATAACATGTAGTGTTAAGGCCTGGTCAAACATGTTCAGGAAAGATAGATTCAAACTGGACCAGGTACAAAGAGGTGCTGCTAGGGCCATTAAGGGGATGAAGAAGACTCTCTTACTGAAAATATCTTGGTGTGAACAACTAAAAGAAGAGAATGTAACATCCGGGTATTAAAAAAGGGAAAGGCAAGGCTATTCAAAATAAAGAACAATACACGTACAAAATAAAAAGCTCAAGAATATATTTAGGCTGGAATTAAAATAAGGCTTCAAAACATCAAAGCAGGATTCTGGAACATCATCTCCATTGTAGTAGTAGAAAGAAAAAAATTAACTAATTTTAAGGTGAACTTGCTAAACTTGGGGGGGGAAAAGGCAGGGGCAGGGGCAGGGGCTATATGGCTTGATGGCTGGCAACAGCAAGTGGTTGGAATGAAAGCCCCATTGGCTGGCATCAGGTTCTCCATTCCCTGTCAGCTGGATTTGATAGAAAAATGATGTGCAAACTTTCACGTGCACAGCATGGAGTCCTGACTTGTAAGCATAATGCTAGTAAAATACTTGTCTTCATCTACTGTACACCCAGAGCATTCCCCTGCTGCCATTAACATCACACCATACTGTTCTAATGATTCCAGACACTAATGAATTTGTAATAAGCATTTCTAACTTCCACTGATTTTAATGGAGCTACTCCTGATTATGCCTGGATTACATCAATCCTGACAAAAAACCACCCAATTTCATATATACTTAGCACATGCATGCACCAGTTGAATTCCAAATACACATCAGGTGAGCTATTCTGCCAGTTACTCTTGTTTTCTAACTAGTCTGTAGTAAACTCGTAATTTACTTTTCCACTCAGAACACCGCTAGAAAAAATTCACCTGGAATGCTAACAGAAAGCTGAAGTTGAGCAAACAAAGTTTGTCTCACTAACTAAACGAACAAAGCAAAACCTAAACTCTCCAGAAGTGCTGGCCCTTGGATATTCAAAGCTCTGTGACATGCTGTACATGGAGCATGCTTGCCTACACCCTTAGGAATACTATGGCATGGCAGGACTCCCAGTCTCTGAAAAGCTTGTAGTAAGGACTTCAGAATCTGAGGAATTCAGTTAATTCATATCACAGATCTTCATGGGGGAAGGGTGGCCAGAACACTTAAAAGGAGCGAAGAGAGGAAGCAAGAGCTGGAGTCAGGCATGCACATGTCTGATGTAGTGTAACTCCAAGTTTCACCTGAAGTTAAACATTTAAATGCCGTTACATGACTTGTGTGGCATTATCAGCAGCTGAGATTTGATGGACTAAATTTCACTGCTGCTGGATATATGTACAGGAGTCAGAGTACTGAAGAATATGCAGTTTAAAGTATGTACATGACAAGAAGATGAGATGCAAGTGATCATCCGGCTTTCCAGATTTTTGCCTGAGATTTGCCAGCAGAGACACATATGACTACGGCAGAATCATTCACTACCTACCAGAGACCCAAACATCCGATGCTTCTGATCTATGTTAAACACATTGTGAGTGTACATATCTGCTGTGTAATATACGGACAGAGAATGTCCAATTCTTCCTGGAAGAGCTGGACTTACTGTACAAGATGTATGTAATACAATAGCCCGTCATCACCTGGAAATGCACAGAGCAACACACAGGAGCACGGCGGCTGTCATGAACACAAAGTAAGTTTAGCTCCTCCACAGACACCCTGCATACCATATACTGATCTACCAAGACCGAGGCATCTCTCAGAAACATCTGAAACATTTCAGGCATCGTGCCTTCCTAAACAAGCAAAAAAATAGCCTTTCCCAAAATAAGTGGGAAGTGCAGATTCCGAAATTCACTGCCTGGTGAAGCAGGGTTAAGCACCAGCAGAAAAGAGGGGGAGCATTCAGCCCAGCTTCTGCAGGAATCCCCTTCTCATCCCACACGTTTCATTAAATTGTCTTCGCTATGTTGTCGAACAGCACCCTCAGATGGCCCTACTTCATATATCTCTTCATCACAGACTTTTTTTCTTTTCTTTGTAAGATCAGGAAAAGAAAGTAAATCCTCACTGCAATGCTGTCAGTTTCTAGTGCTTGAGACTACAGAGGAAAGCTTGAGGTGAATTAAGCATAACACAAGGTTTCAGAAAAGGAAGCAGATTAAAACTCTTAAAAGATATGATATTAATATAACTTTTGATTATACAAAAGGCTACTTCTTGCCTTTTTTTTATTTTCTGAACATGTAAAGTTGGTAATAAGGCCTGTAATCCTTGTGGCAGTTTTTTATACATTTTATAATACAGAGATTTTCTTGATTTGACTATGAAGACTTAACCAATGAGCCATGCAATTACATTTCAGCTTTCTGTGTTTATACACAGTGTATTTCACACTATTTCTACAGCTTCAGTTTTCAATATACCATAAATTCATGCATCCATAGCATCTCCCCACACTGTAAGTACTTACCACTTTTATGGAAGTTAACAGCTGAAACCAGATGCTTTAATGATTGCAAAAAAAGGACAGTTAGGCTTCTGGCACTGAGGAAAGCATAAAATAACCCAATATGGCAATTCCCCATCTAAATGTTGGAGTCCAGATTTCACAGTAAAACTCCATGAGCAGAATGGAACTGTTCAAACATCTCAAGAGGTTATTTCAAACTCTTTGCCGCTGTAGTAAACTGTAGCCAAGTTTACTCTTCGAACAATTTCTTCGTAAGTGTAAGGCCACATATTTTTGACAAGAGAAACCAGTAAATGGATCAAAAAGGGGTTGGGTTTTTTTCTTGTTTGTTCTATGTTTATGATAAAGAATAAAGCACACTGCTAATATGAGGGAACAGGACCAGAGGAGAATCGGAGCTAGCAGGGAGCAAAAAGGATGGTGATGAGAGGAGGTGAAACTGAGGTAACTGAGATAAATGGGAAGATTGGAGGAAGCGGGTGAGCAATTTCTGCCTATAGGCCAAAAGAGGGGAAAACGCTTTAGAGGAGAAGGGACAGAGAAAGCAAATCAAAGGGAGGGGAAATGCTCAAGTTTGTCATTTTCCTCTTTAAGGAAACAAAGACACAGCAGGACTCTTATACCTGTTCAAATGGAACAAAATGTTACTGTCTATGAAAATGACAAATTCTCAGCTGAGAATATTTTTTATTCCTTTTACATACAGCATGACTTGTAACTTCACTACCATTAAATGCATTTAACATCAGTGATAACAGATACTATGACACCACAATAACCTTTCTATGCACTCTTTCACACTGTGCCCAACAGATGGAAAAGCAAGCCTGATAACATTATAGCAATTCCCCAAAACAGATTAAGTGAACTGATTGCTTCTATAACCTTCACTTTAATTTTTGGCCCCTTAAAAGACACTGAAGAACTACATTTCCACTAGTTATGAATTATCTTTTTAAAAACATAACACACGTGAAAACATCCAAACATTCATCACAGGTATAAATATTCTATATTTATCTGGAGAGCTCCAAGTTTATAACAATGGAAAATGATCTCAGACTAATATCATGAAGTAGCCAGAATATTAATCTCTCTCAAATGCTGGTGCAAGGTTGATGAGATGGTCTATGATTGTTTCAGGATTAAGCATTGCAATAATAATCTCATTCCCACTGAGTGCTCCTAAATACTCTCAGCAAACCCATTCGTCCCTTTTCCTTAACTGTGATCCCATCCCCGTACAAAGAAATATCTCCATAAAACTGGGTCAAGCAAAGAGTTTACGCTATCCTACAGTAACTGTATATTTTATATACATAATACCTCCTTCCTTTGATAACAATTTAATCCAGTCCGTATTAGACTGAAACACAATGCAGTATGGGGGAAGTGAGAACACCAAAACCAAGTAACTAACAAAAGAGAAAGAACAGAACTTCATGGGCAAATTACAGCATAAAAAAACTTGTTAGCAGAGAAAAATATAAGCTTTAAAAAGTTGGGGTTTTTTTTCCCCAAATAAGCCCTTTGGTCATTACAAGTTTTCATCTCATAGCTCAAAAACACGTGCATGTTCATATTAACACTGTAAAATGGGACTTAAAAAATCCTGTGTTCTTGTCCGTTAACCACTGATGTGATCCAAACACTATTTTAAGAAGAAACTCAGAGGATCTGTATTTGCAAACAATGTTAAGATGCTGGTGCAAAGAGAAATCACTCTTCCCATCTTCACACAGTTTGGTATTACAGCAGAAAGACTGGTTATTAACACCATTTCTAAAAAAAAAAAAAGAAGAGGTAAAAGCAGGAAACTCCAAGTTCCTTAAATATCTAGACAATATTTAAAGCACAAACATGAAAATATGTTATTCCATTTCTTGGATATTTGTTAGTAAACTTTTGGAAAAATCTTATCCTCACTATTCTCCAAAGAATACAGCTGTTACATTAAAGTAAGATTCTGATTTACTCTAGGTGTTAAACGTATTTTTATGTATCATTATTACTTTGTGCACAGGATAAGTGCAGATATACACAGAGCCACGTGCTTCTTCAATCCAGTGTGCACAAAGCTATTACAGGAAATATCTCAACTTTGTATTTCACTATTAGAGCAACAGCAGTCCTACCTAGTGTTCCCGAAGATGTCTTGAGCTAACAGTCACTCTGACTTCCAAAGTAAGGTAGCACAGCAATGTACGATTCCGGAAAGAGAAATTCTGGAGTAGGCATAGCCTCATGATGTTACAGAGATGTTGCAGGGACAGAGCTAGAGTGCCAGATCCTCAGACTCTCACCACAGCTCTTTCCTGGAGTCTACCAAGACATGTACACAACTAAAGTTTGACAAGCTCGCGTTTTGTACCTGCTACCACAGCCACAATAGCTAGAAACAATTATGATGCCCACAGGTAATGCCGGTGCTGTATTTTGGCCTTATGCTGCACAGTGCTATGAGAAGCATTCTTTTCTCCCTTCTGGTAATCAGGAAAAATAAAATTCATAGCTGAGATGGTTGACTGTATTACCATAAGAAAATGCTATAATTGCAGTCTGTCCATTCTATTAAGAATTAAAAAGGAGGTGAAATGCTTTAGACATTGATACCACAGTAACCTCAACATATCCCAGGTTAGGAAATTTATCCAGCTATGCAAGAAAGCAAAGCAAACCGCTCTGATGTGAATGCTCCAACACTTCTTCAACCCTGTCACAAAGATCAGGTGTTCAGTCAGGAGCGCACTGGAAGACCACTTGACTTTTAAGAGAGTTGTCATCCTCCTTGCAAAACTGAGACCAGGCTATAGAAATAAAACTGATTGAAATTATTACTGATTTTGATGATGATGACTTTTAAATGTTGTTTATGATGTGCTGTGAGCATTATATTGGCAATGCTGAACTCCAGGCAGTTAAAATTGGAGTTGAAGTGACTGAATTAAAATAATAATGAGACCAAAGCAACTACCAGAATTATCGAAAGGTTATATATCTAAATATAGCTTGTCCTGAAAATACGTCCAACGATTGCACCTGTCAAAGTAAATCTATAAAACTGGCTAGAACCAAAACCAGGTGTTTTTGTCAGAAGAGATAAAAAAATATTAAAAAAGAAAGTGGTTATCACTGTTACCCTGATCGCTATTTCACTCAGCCTTACCAGTGAACAAGACGTTCAGCCAGCTTGTAAAGTCTTTATCTGAGAAAAATTAAGACATTCTTTTCTGTTTCCACAAATTTTATGAGTTGGGCTGTTGCACACAAACCTGAACGGGCTGACGTTCTCATCAGAATAACCCAACAGTCAGAGAGGGCACGCACGGCCAAGCATGTTCAGTGGCCACGTAGGCTAATGCCATGCATTTGTTTCCTATGGGTGTTCTACAAGATGCCTTTCTACTTTAGTCACGCAGAATAAATATTGTTTAGGAATTCTGGTTACTTGGAAGGAGAGTTCTGGGAACTGATTTTGAAGTGTGGATGCAGAGAAATAATGCAGCACTACAAAGGGAAGTCACCAACGCAGAAGAATAAAAACCTTCAGGTGACAGGTTCTGCATCAGTATAGTCAACGAAGAGCTAAAATTATGCTACTGCTTCTTAAAAGGATTTATGCAGGCAATGAATTCTATGGACCAGGAAGTATTTCATTTCTAAGTCACGCTTAAATAACAGGGCTAAGACTCTAAACTATGAACATAAATTATATTTGTCACTTGCAGTCACCTAATTAAGAACTACACCCGTTCATCCTCACTCCCAGTGTAATGGCTTAATTACTGTATTTGGTGTAACTGAAAAAATACACATTTTTAAAGGGTTGTTCAAAGGGAGCTTAGGTGCATCACCTGTATGATATTGCTAACCAAGAGCCCCATTATAGCATAGCTTCATGTTTGTAGGAGTAAAACAAATTTCACCGATACAGAGCTGTACGTTCACATTTCATTGCTTAAAAGCATTGAGACTGTGGAATCGGTATGCTCAGGCAGAGCAAAAGATAACCTAAGCTCAGCCTTCACAGCTGCAAGCTCATGATGAAATTAAAAGGAAACAAATCCTCTGCTGTAACCCTTCCCCCCCCCCCCCCCCAGATGTA
>NW_010973368.1:1004735-1011782 GCF_000737465.1 Haliaeetus leucocephalus
CCCCCCCCCCCCCCCCCCCCCCCCCCAGATGTACAGGTCTCTATGAAAAACTGCTTCTTCTAAACCTGCCTCTGCTTCCCTGCACCTTGTTTGCTACATGCACATTCAATTTTCTGTTGAAACAGCCAAAATGGAAGAAAAGCTTAGCTCTCACATTAGCCTTAATAGAAGGTCACAGATGAAAGCAGTGCTGCCCCTAAGAGGAAGCAGACACAAATAAGGCTCTCTAAACTGGTTCTCAAAATCACATCTCTTTTTTCAACCCAATGTATACCCTGCAGCTGTGCTCACCAGAGAGTAACTGATGCTTTTAACTTTCTGCATAATAGAAAAGCTTTTGAGGAGCATAATATTACAGCATTCAATTTTTCTAAATCAAACCCCTACAATCACAGAAAAGAGAGGGGGAAAAACAGATACTAAAAGGTACAAGTGGAGATTGTCTGTAAAGCTTTACAGAAGATGGCGGGCAGATGGTAGGGATTTGCAGTGACACAGCTGTTTTTAAAAATAAAGAGGTGGAAGAGGAGAGGCATGATTACAGCTACACACACATTCCTAAGCCTGTTCACACAAGAATAAAAATTAAGCTAGCAGCAGGAAATTGAAGTTTGTGTTTGTTTTTATTTTTATAATCTGAATTGACATTTAGAAACTTTTTGAAATAGTCAGTGGCACCTTCAAGCTTCTTTTCCAATCATTAGTTTTCTAAGTAACTATGAAGTAAAGCTGACAACAGAAATATTAATCTACAATGAGATATTAAAAAGACAATGTCAAAATTGCTTTCAGTGCCTCCCAACAGCACATATTTTTGCTGTAAGCTTTACAATATAAAAAGACAATTATATCAAATCATCAAATAAACAACATAAATTATGTTACCTATTCGAATTTCCTATGAAAGGCTTTAATTTTTCACTTTAGTACTTTTTTTTGAGATGTTATTAGTAGATTGCATAAATAAGCAATGCAAGGAATAGTAAGACGTATGGGGGTTATTGTAGATTTAACAGCAGAGGAGGTGAGGCAGGGAAATGCCCAAATTCAATAGGGTGTCAAGCACCAGATATGAATATAGTAAGAATAGAACATTTTTTAACTAAGCAGTAATTTGTATAAAAATACTTAATTTCAGAAAGACATCTTTCACTCATTTTTAATGCATATTCTCATATATGTCCCCTATAGCCACATAGAAAGCTTATGTGAGGTAAACACTAAAAAGATTGATAATCCACAGTGTAAAAGCCTGTCTTCTCCAGAGAATCCAATGAAGCTGTTTCTTGACAGCTTTGTTCACAAAATTAACTCTCTGCCAGTTAAGCTATTCCTAGATCCAAGAAATTTTACATTGAGAGATACCACTGATACCAAAAGGATAATCTTTTGATAATTTCTTCGGAGAGTCACCTTTTTCACATGGCATCAGCTCACTTTCTTCCAAGTATTAAAAATGATTTGTCAGTGTAAAGGTACTTTTTGCTACCTTTTAAAAAAAAAAAACCACACCCAATTTTCTGAACATAGGAGCTGGGACCCAACACAAGAAAAAGGTTATCCGGCACCAGCCACTAAAAACATTTTTAAGCCTACCTCCAGAGCCACTGGTGCTGGCTTTTTCTACAGCTAGGTATTGAACTGAACGGGCTGTAGGTGAAACCCATTACAAAAATGCACGTATTCCACGCACTTACTCCATGATCTCTCCTTTCAGAGTGTCTGGGCTGCTCCCAATCCAAAGACATCAGCAAAGCGATTAGCGTAGGTGCTGCCTAGCACACAAACAAACTCAACATCTGAAGACATTTAAATTAATTTTATTTATACCAGGTTTTCAAAATCAGAAATATTTCAAAGAAATTCAATACTTATAGACAGGTGCTACATTGATGATCTTTCATCCACCATTAGTGCTGTGTTTTCACTCTACAATCATTAACTTGCCACCACAAACTAAGGGGAACTTGCAGAAGTTTATAAAAAAATAGGCAGACATGAAAATTTGGTTTATACTGGAATTGGCATAAGAGAGTAAAGCTTATTATCAAATTGTGGCAATTGCTGTATTCCATCACTCTTTCTGAGGGAATGGTACAGGAGAAAAAGACTCTTCCACTCAGGGAAACACTTTGGGTTTAACTGAACATACTCAAAATCCATTTAATGATCTGACTAGGAGTGATTCTTACACTCAAGTCCATATAAATTTAAGCTTTGCATTTCTGAAATCGCCACAAGCATAAACTTCACCTACTCACCCCGGTCTTGGACCGATTTCCCTTTTTGGAGAAATCAAACCTGCATGTCAATACCTCTTCCAGAATTTACCAAATCAAACAAAGCAACTGCTGGTTTTGAAGTATTTTTTTTTAGAAGAAGAAAAATGCCATTTCTGCACAAGCTACTCTCATGAAAATTTTATTTAACATTTCTTTATCAATAAAATAACTGAAGCCAAGATACCCAAAAGTCACATCTACACGGAGATACACAGAAGATATTCAACTTGAGAGGATTTTCCTCCACTTCTTGATCACAATGAGGCCCTCACCATTTTGCATAATGACAGAAAACAACAGCTGACAAACCATTTTGGAACAGATGCCAGCTGTCTCTCATTTGTTTTATAATTCAAACAGTAACAGTTCTGTAGCACTTTATTGTTTTGTTGGTTTGTTTTTTTTTTTAAAGCAAGCCATCTGAATTGGACCTCACATCAGTCAGTCAGTCAGTCATTTCAAGAACAAACTGAAGGCAGGCTGATCCTTCTGGATCCAAAACTTGTTTTGGTAGGAATCTTACATAAATACAGTTTGTGCTTCAATTTTATATCTACTTGGACTGAGTGAATATACACCTAAGCTAGTTTAAAAAAAAACCACAAAACTAACCTTTAATATTCAACTTAGAAGCCACAGACATCTTTCCAGACTGTTTGCAGTAGAGACAAACCATAAATTTAAACACAGTACTGCTTAAAAAAGTTTACTGTCTAAAATGAAATTCAAATGGGTTTATTAAAATTTAAGATTTTCAGTTTTGGCTTTTTGAAAAGAAACCATTTATACCTTGTGAAAAATCAGTTAAAAGATCATTTCATTATACTGTACTGAACTCAAGTCAAACATAAAGCACAAAGTAGATCTTTACATTAAACTGGGCTTTGCACACAATGTGAATAATCAGAAATAGACTATTTTGAGGAATAAAAAGATTTTTTTTTTTTTTTATCTAGACAACATGCATACCATCAGTTACTTCTCAACCTTAAAAGGTACCTGAAAGGAGAGTTTTGCAGAACAAAACCAAGACTCATTAATACACTTAGTAAGTCAGTGGTCATCATGCCTTTTTAGTTAAATTCTAGTAAAGTTTAGTCTACATACAACAGCTAACACAATGAGGTGTGCAAGTCATAGGGATAGCCAGAAGCCTGAGACAAAGTCTTAAAGTTCTACAGGACAAGAGAGCCTAAACACAGTACCACTAGGTTATTTAAACTATTTAAAAAAAAACAACCCAAAATATTTTGAATATTATCCGCTTCCTTGTTGAAAAAGGGCTATGGACTGAACATAAAGGGCCCGTATTTAACAGATCCACAGCTCTACTCTACCAACTTTTTAAAATAAGGTAATGATAAAGAGCATTCCTTCTAGCAGCATGTACAGTTCAGCTGCAAGTGGCTGCCTAACAGCACTCCTTTATGCATACCAGAAGAATCATGTCCAGTTTTGCCATTTGTGGATAACGATGACAAGATACAAAAGCATGTGTTTGCCATAAATAGCTCTGGCTAACGGAGGATTGCTCACACAGAGCAGATCAAATTCTCTATAAGGAGAGCATTATTTGGCTCCCAGCCAGAACATGTCCCCGATGCAAGCCTCGGTAGTGGCAAACACTTTCCAGTTCTATTTACATAGAAGCTAACAAGTAGAACAGTTCATTTAGCCTATTTCTTGTACCAAGTCCATCCTAACTGCAACACTGAAGAAACAAAAGTGATTTACCGGCTTCATATTCTGCATATAACTGTCATTACACATCATCTTACTGAAAAAGATGGCAAGCTGTAAGATTTCGTGCAAGGTTTTACTCTGACATGTAGAACTTTAAGAACATTCAGGTACAAAACACACTGCATACTTAATTACTTCGTATTTTTAAGTTTCTGACGCAAGTGTTTCATGGAACTAATGGTCTCTAGTAGTGGTAGCTTCTTTACTTTTAACAGTAAACTAGGATCAGGTCCTTTATCAAATGATCAGAACAGAGCCACAAAGTATTGTAAAGCAGTGCCTAAATCATGATTAGGAATGAAAAACTTGCATTATTTAAGATGAGATTAATGATTGTTTATGTTTACAATACTTTCCACAGAAGTTATTTGAAATATGCTTAAACATACTTAAAAACTCTATTTTCCAATGAAAACAAGGCAACGTTCTGTAATAAGCCACAAGTTTTATTGCAGCGTGGCCAGTTTTTGATCTCAAAAAACAATGTTCCATTTAAGGCTCTTTTTAATACAGAAATTGCCACCATGACTGATGTTTTACAAAAATTTAGTGTTTCAAGACTCACATGGTAAACAAGATAACTTCTACTCCTGTTCAGTAGTGTACATTCAATGGAAAACAAAAGGCATCATAACAGCTACTTCATTTATAAAGATATGCATGTAACAGGAATGAAACTGAGGTACTACAATAATTTGATGACACAGTTACAGCAACTTAATTGGCATTCCTTTGGGGGGGGGGGCGGGTCAAACATATTACAAAAAAGTGCTTTAAATGCATAGTGTTGTGTGCTGCCATGTCACAAAAATAGGCTTGTCAAGGCAGGTGAGGTGTATGAATGCACAAGAGCCTCATGGAACTGCAATCAAGTGCAACTGTAAGTAATACTGTATAGAGTCTACCATCCGACCAGTGGACAATACTTTCAAGGCATTCAATGAGCTTACCCTTTGCTGTCTGCTAGACTATTCACATTAACTATCACATTCATTGTACACGTTGCAAGGAATGCCTGCAACATCAGTTTTGGCTAAGAGTATGACGTGAAAGCATTCCTTGGATCCTACATAAAACTACCAGGATTAAACAGTCTAATGGCAATCACTGGTAGACTGCTTAACAATGACATCTCCTTCAGGGGCATTAGGGAAGGGACTTATTTTTTTGAGGAGGGAAGGGGACAGGGAGACTAATACTATTCCAATTGAACGAGCTGCAGAAATGGAAGCTCCTTAGATCCAGATGGCACTTGTCTGTCTTTTTATAAGGGTTTTCCTTCAAGTGAAACTACCACGTTGCCTCCCAATTTCTCTCCAAGTGTTGAACGGTCCTTAATATCATCCAAACCATTTACTTGCCACTCATGTTTAATACCTGAAAGACAGACGGACAACAACGTACTTGTGAGAACCTCAACATCGAAATGGCATTATAATTAACGAGCAAAACATTTTTAGGTCCGTACCTGTAAATTTCTTTTTAATGGCATCTTTAGAGCTTGCGTAGATCATCTTGCTTTTTAAAGGTGCACTTTCAGGAGCCCTTTAAAGGAAAGAAGAAAACCACAACAAAACAGTTATTCAGCCACCCAGCGTTAACTCCAGAACATTCAATTTTAACAGCAAGCTTTGCTTTTACACACCAGAATATAAATACCAGGTCTTCTTTCTTAGATTCCTTTGTCTCATATGTGGCATCATACAAAGCATATCGGCAATCGTTCAAAGGTAGCAACTTCACAAAGGCTGTATAGGGGTCCTCCACGGTATCTCCAATGTCACCAACCAGTATCTGCTTTGACTCCTCTACAATTATTTGTTTTTTGTCATCACTTAAGCAGAAAAGAACGGCTTTCTTTCTTTTTTTAATTTCTTCTGGGGTTGAAGATTTCCTTACTTTCATGTCATTGAAAACCTTTATGACTTCATCATTCACTGTTACTCCAGAAGCCTGTAAAATGAGATCAAAGGAATAATTTCAACAGCAAAAATTAACACTCACTAGAAAAGATGATAGCCCGCAGCGGTAGATAAAGAAGTCTGCCTGCCCCTGTAAGAATAAAAATACTATACTCAGCCGGAACACATTATCTTCTGTGGAGCAGAAGATATAAAGGAGATGTAAATTCTGTACTCTCTTGTTGCAGATCTCGGTATCTTCCGCTGTGATTCTGGACAGCAGTTTTATACAACTAGGCACACAACCGTACTACTCAAGCAGTCTTCCATTACCTTATCATGCATTTGGCCTATATGGGAGGAGGAGGAGGAGAGCCGGGGGACGACACACTGGACATCGGAGAGGAGTTTGTAGGATTGGGTTGGGACGGAGGGTGCGTTTTTTTGTTTGTTTGTTTGTTTGTTTTTTAGCGGAACAAACGCTACAGCAGCAGCTCACATCCAGCACCGTCATGACTCTCATTTTGCTGGGTGATGTAAGGCTCTACAAGCAGCAGAAATGTTTTCTGCATTGTGTCAGCTTCAACACCGCGCTTTAAAAACTCCTGAATTCTACTTCGTGCTGCTGCACAAGTACTGCTCGGCTGCTCTTCCTTCGTACAAAAATAGCAGTTACGATGTGCACAGCTCCCCATAAGGCTCGCAAGCCCCTCAAAACCCGAGCCTAAACCCAGCACGAAAACGGAACACCGACAGGGCAAACGGGGTGCTCAGGGCGAAGAGAAAATCATTTCGCAAGCCCCCCTGCGAGCCGGCGAGCCAAACCCATCCGCAGCGCCCTTGCTCTCGGCCCAGCAATTCCATCCGAAGAGGCGGGCGCCGCCAGCGCAGGCTCTCCGGGGGAGGCAGGTGCGCGGCTCGCCGGGAGCCGCCGGCTTTGTCCCCGGGGGAGCCCGCCGGCCCCCGCTCCCCGCTTTGTTCGCGGGGACGGCGTTCGCCCCAGGGGACCGGCCGTCCCGCCGCCCTCCAGCCCCGCTCTCGGCCACCCCTCGCTCCGGCCCCGGCGCTTCCCGACGGGCTCCCCCGCCGGCCGCGGACACCCCCTCGGGCGCGGGGCCCGG